>NC_139724.1:23429388-23681541 GCF_964211835.1 Anser anser
AGTGGAAATAGAAGAGCTACTATCACATCTTTAATAAACCAGCTTTTGAAACTAACAAATTATCTCCTTTTCCAGTGTGTAATGGTGTTTATATGTGGAAAACATGCCTAGGTTGATGGGTTACCCTGAAAAATGGATTTCATGCATAATCTAGTCAGCATGTACTCCCTTGGGTTTAGTGTCTGACAGTTTCCCTGGCTCTATGCTCGCTACACCAATTTGTGTTCACTTGCTGTGCTTGAGAAGCTGGTGACAGTACTCCACGAAGACCAGACAATCTTTAGTTTTTACACTTTGCTGGATCTGATTTAGGTGTGATTTATTCCCCCCAAAAACTAATTGAGGCAGAGAATTTCTTATTTTTTAGTTATGTTTTAGTAATTCCACTGTTTCTTACATTCACAGAGCATTTTGTAATTTTTTTCAATTCAGTAAATATTGCTCTAACACCCAAAGATACTACTGTCATTTTATTTTGTAACCATTTGTCTTCATCTATTAAATTTCTATTTTAAAGCTACAAGAATAGAGAATAAATTTGAGAATAAACAGGTATCATTTTTTTCTTGGCCCTTGAACAGTCTTTTCATTTGGTATGGTCAACATATCTAACCACTTTACTTCATTACTAGGAGCCGTATTCCTAAAACATTTTAAATTCATGTTCATTTCATTTTCATATTGTATCCTTAAAACTCTGTTTTATTTCATCTGAATACACTGATTCACTGATACAGTTTTCCTTACTTAAATACTGCATTTTAAACCAACTGGTTTTATACCTTGTTGCTTTCTAGCATTATCAGAGAAATTTCTCTGATAAAATTTTTATTTCGGAAAAGAATTTCAGACATTCAATATGTTTTTTAAACAGTAAATCATTAATAGATTTGATCAGCATAAGTTTTAGATACTCATTAACCTGTTTATTCTCCTCTCAGGTTCTTAGTGCAAGTAATTTATTTAACTTTTATAACACTTGTGTCTACTTACCATTTCTGTAAATTCTTTCTTCTCAATCCTCTTTCTGCATAATTCCCCAGACTTCTCTGGAGAGAAACTGCATTAATGACTACCAGATTTTAAAATATCATTTAACAGAGAAACAAGAAAAAGTGGGAATGCACACAAAGAGTAACAAGGTTTGAATTGTTGTTAATATAATTTAAGTTAAAATTAGTAATGTGTGTTCTTAGCTCATCTGAGTTGTACACAAAATGATGTTAGTAACTGGAAACTATTATTATCAGACCAGTACTGTAGAGATGGAGATTTTCCTGTGCTAACTTCTTCGTGTGTATTCACTACTGACTTACAAAATTATATGGAGGTTTAAAATACCATAGGAACTTTTATCTCCCCCAAGGATGAGTATACAAAGCTTCCTGATGCACATAATGAAAGAAAAGAAGGAAAATTTTACAAATACTAATTAGTTTTGACATTTCTCTTTCCTCCAAGAGAAATACTAACACAATTTCATTGGGGGGAGCATGGGGGGAACAGACTGTAAAAACCCATGCTTAAAGCAGTCTGTGAGTGTAGCCAATATGAACATCTATAAATACTTCCTACTAGCACATCTCTTATGGCACTTTATTGTTCACAGGTCAGGGAAAATTGCTGGCATAGCTCATGCAGTTGTTATCTATCTGTGATGTTCCTAACTTAAAATCCCAACCATGTCAAAGTTCAAAAGGCACACTCAAGTAACTTCATTAGGGGGCAATTTATATTGTAGTCAAAAGCTTGATTGAAAGTTCTAAGACTTGAATTCACTTTAGTAGCTATTCTGACAGTGTTGTTATGTAACACATGCGGCAGTATCAATATGGCAGCTCAGGCTTCAGTAAGAACAAATATCCTTACTATTTGCAAAACTTCCCAGATAACTTTGGAAGTCTGTGAGGGCACGGTTCTCCTGGCAGTATTAAAACTAACTAGTTTATTGCCAGTTAAGCTATTTCCAAATGAATTACAATCATATATGGAGTAAATAAATATGTACTGTACAGTCTGCTAAAACAGTGTCTTGTGCAGTATTTTGAAAGTATGATTAACAAATGTATATAGATAGAGAGAATTATAAATCTTTTACTATAGCCTTTGTGATGATTGATATTCCCAGAAACAAGTGAATAGGAAAAAAGCTTTGATACTCCACTCCAGAGCAGATGGATTGAAAAGATAAGAAAGTGAAAATGAAATGAAGAACCAAACAACAAAAAGTAAAATAAAAAATAATAAAAAAAAACAGTGATCAAAGAAGATGGAGACAGAACAACTAGAATTTTAAGAAATCTGCAGCATCCTGGAACATGAAAATGTCCCAGCCGCCCAGCATAGTTACCATATTTACTGTATTTTTTGTTACTGTTGAAGAAGCATCCAGGAAACCAGGTCAGAGAACAGACACTGCTAACTCTGAAGCCCATGGAATACAAAGAAACATTTCCTTTGTTTTAAACTTTGGACCTAAATTTGACATGAACTCTTAAAAATTCATTTATTCTAATTAAAATTAACACCAACGTAAACTGCAAGGAGAAGAAGCTATATCCTTCCTTTATGATGTTGGCCATATATTCCTGCCCCAATCCTAGCCTCTTCCATGACTTTTATTATTTTTTATGGGAAGTTCTGATATGTTAATTCTGAACTAGTTTATCATGCCTTTTCTCTGCCATGGGAGTCAGATGTAGGAGGGAAGTAAAACCACTGCTTATTTTGGCAGTCAATACGTGTTTATATAGCCTCAAATGACTGCCAAACTTTGGGGGTAAGTCAAGAGGGAATTCTTGTACTGAATTATTAAAGCATAGACAGTCTTTACTATAATAGCATACATTTTAAAATGTTAATCAAATAAATTAAAATGTCTAGAAGCGTATGCAACACTTGTTAAAACCAAATAACTATGTAAAAAAATGGTAAGGAAGGGAGGAAGGGAGGAAGGGAGGAAGGGAGGAGGGAAGGAAGGAAGGAAAGGGAGGAAAAGGAAAAAGAATCATCTAACTAAATGTTACTACAGAAAAAATTAAAAATGTCTTAGTATTTGTGTTCTGGGTGAAATGACAAAGAAGAAAGAAAACAGCTAGGGATTTTTTAATTTTATTATTAAGCTAGTACTTTTAATTGCATTTCCTTAACTCTTGTTTCTTTTCTATTTTATAAATTGACCATTAAAGGAAACTAGCTACCACAGAACAACATAAAAGCACCTACATTATAAATGATTTTTCAAAGTATTTCTTGGGAATAAATCAGTGGCTACATAACAAACATAGCTGCTGTAGAGATACCTTTTCCTCTGTTTTCCTGGAAGTTTTAGAGCATTTCTTATATGTATTTATTACTTAATGATTGGCATAAAGGCAGTTATTTGCACAGCTTGGATAATATCTGTTCACAGGGATCCAGAGTGAAATATTCTGCAATTGCAACTAATCTATTTTATCTAAGTGTTTGTTCTCAGAGGCCAATGTCTGTCTGGAAAGTTCTTGTGTGTTAGAATGAACGTTATTTCTTTCAGTGGTTTCTATTTATCACTGTGCTGTGGGACACTACTGGCAATTTAGAAAAGAATAATGCCCTCCAGGTTAGAAACCAACAGCAGGAGCTGCTCCCATAAAGACAAATGTACTAAAGATTTATCTGTTTACCTATGTAATTTTTCCCCCTTTAAGATGCCGAGGGATTTTTTGTGGATCATTTGCTGCTGATTTGTAATAGGTTGTTGTCTAAAGTAAAGAAACATCACACCTTAGACTTCTCTTACCAAAAATTCCTTATATTTTAGACAGTTTGAAGAAAACAGAAATTATTTTATAGTGAAATATATTTGCAGAGCTCTTAATGAAGCTGTTAAAATATGTAATTACCTTAGTGATCACAAGTACATTAATAGTTTGATTCACAGTCGAATTTTTGGGGCAAGAAGGGGAAAGCAGCTGTCATGTTTCCAGGAGCTATTCCAAAGTACTAAAGATAAACTGTGCATTTAAAACTTCCACTTACAGAAAGGAATGATAAAAGTCTAAGAATTAGTACTATGTTGAATTAATAAGTTAATTATGGGTTTAATTTGTTTTTGTGTACTGTGCTGGTATATAGAATTCTCATTAAATCTGATGGCAGGTTGGTTTCCTCATATTTTTACTAAAAACAGCAATAACAAATATTAAAGGAATGCCGAGAAAAAAATCTAAAATTCAAACACATAGGAATAACATTAACGATCACAGTTTTTAATTTATTGGCATTGAGAAAAGCATTGCATGTAAATAAACTAAAAAAATGACCTCAGGTGTAACATTTAATGTAGAAGACTTCTATATATGAAGATCTATACAAAATTTTGTGCAAAATACAGATAGATTTTACAATGATTATTTAAGATATCATAGGTGTTTGCTTAGCTGGTGACATGGTATTCTGGTAGATATGTTTCTTGGTAATGACTTTGAGTCCAAAATTCTAATTTCTAACACATGGGAAATATGCCTAGTCAGTGACACTTGAGTTGTCACTGGAATGTGAAATTTAAAATTTACAAAATACACCTGAGCATCTGTCTTTTTTTTCATCAGTCATTAAGTAGTGTTTTATGGTCTTTCTGAAAGATACTTGGGTTGCTTAGAAGTTGTTGCTTATCAATGTTTTTCTAATGACTGACTAAAGTACATGGGTCTGTCTTTTCCAAAAGTCTGTTTGTAGAAGGACAATAGACTAGTTTCTCCCATACAAAATCTTTTTGTTCAAAAAGGAAAAACTATCTAAACTAAGGTTAGGAAGGATGAGTGAAAATAAATAGGCTGGCTAGATGGGAAGGGAGTAAATAGGGAACAGCCTACTGTTGTCATTAAAGTGAGGGAGAAACAGACAACATACTGCAATTAGGGAGAACATCTATTTTTCAGGTCTTACACCATAAACAGATAAAAGACTACTACTAAACTGAATTAGGAAATTAAAACTCATGAATTGTGTCTCTACAGATAAATAAGGAAAGAATGAGAGTTTAAGTATTAAAAAGCCAGATTTTGCTTTTTCTTTCACCTTTCACACCTATGTAATCTGATTAAAATCAATATGGTTATACATCTGCTGCTTAGTTCTGAATTTGGTCCTAAACTCATATAACCATGACAGTAAGTGATTGCTTGGTTATTTGCCTTTAAAAGCTTTGATTATAAGAGTTTTTCTGGTTCAAAATCAAAGGCCTTGGCCCAATCAAATCTGTTCAAACCTATGTGTGAATAATTGTATCAAGCATCAAACAACAAATGGTTCATTAAAATTGCTGTTCTTTTGCATATAAGAATCTAATCTAAAACTAAAGTCCTCTTTTTTTTTTTTTTCTTTTTCAGTGTAATGACAGAATTAATTTTAAATCACTGTATTTTGTTGGATGATTTGTGTTGAATTTTTTGCTGTCAAATTAACAGTACAATAGATTGTAGTTCACCAGGAATACAATGACTTGAGAGGAGTTCTCTCTTCCAAAGATGAGAGTCAGTATTCATCAGGACAGCTTTGAACTGATTCAGTCATCAACATTTGATATTTCAGCTGTGAACCTCAAAATTCCATTTGCAGGTTGTTGTTTTGTTGTTGCTGTTGTTGTTTTGTTTGTTTGTTTGTATGTATTCCAAGTGGCCCAAATGCTATATCATTTTTATTTGGATCATAGAATTTAAGAAAGTAAAAGTAGTAAAGACACATCAGTTGATGGGATAAACTATCTTCAGATATCTGCTGATATTCATGTTGAGGATTACATTTCACACTTGAACATTCTGGGGAAGAAGAAAAGAGTGTTCATGCTTTCTTCCAAAGAAATGGGTGATATGAAACTGCAATTAACGGAAAAATCTGGAAAATAAGAATATTCTGGAGAAGAGGGTAAATAATTATTGAAATGAAGAGGGATAGAAAGACAGTAGAGAAGACTGGGATCTTTTTAATGGAACTATCATTTGCTTTAAATAATAAATAGTTCTACAAACACTGGAACTAATAGAGTTGTGTTTCCAGATTATTTGTGTTTCATTGAATGACTTTTTAAATCAAGTAAACTAAGCCTGCAGCATGTTTCCTGTCCTTATTAAACACTAGAGAACTCATATGAAGAGGGAAAGAGAAGAGAATGAAAGTTAGATGGTATCTAATAAAGCTCAAACTTTGACTGAAGTCTTTCTGAGAATTAAACAATTTTTAACCTCTCTCTTCTATCCACACTCTTCAACACAAGAGTGTGTGTAGTCAGTAATAGTTCAATTCATACTTCAGTGTTTCCCTTAGTGTAGGTGTCACTATAGTCTCTTTTCTGCCCCTAGCTATCTATTTTCACAGAACCTGTAAGAATGTAAGATTTGAAAACACTACCTTTCTGTCAGATTTGATAGAAGTTGTCCATACAGTTCAAAAATGCTGGAGGAGCAGGGACTGCCATGCAGTCACAACTGCACTGACTCATGAACAGGCTGACTTACATCAACTTTTTATTCAGGAAAGAAGGGGAAAAAATAGAAAGGAAGAAAAAAAAAAAAGAAAAATAATCATTCTGTGGTAAAATTGCATTTGTTGCCTACTTTTTTATTCCCTTTTCTGTCAAGAATTGTGAATGAAAAGTCTTAATTTTGTGCTGTGTTGTCCTGTTTTATGTTTCCTTCTGGTGAGCTAGGCTCAGAAATTTGACTTCGAATCTGTTCAGGAAAGCAGTAAGTTGCATCTCTGGCCAGCCAGTTGCCTGGTTCATGCTGGTCCTCCTTTCTGTCCTACTGGGTCACCTTGCTACAAGAGAAAAATATTGCTTGTACTGGGTCCATACTGTATTGAGACCTTACTTCTGACAAAGACATCTGCATGTCCCAGGAGTTGTGTTCTAACCAGCTTGCTTCTCAGGGAAGAAAGGGAGCTTTCCACATTGAAGAAGTAGCTTTCATCACACGTTACCCCAAGAAAATTAATAATCAGTTCAATTTATTAAAAAGATGGTAGATGTGGTACACAGCACTGAAAAGAGTTCTCACAAGTATTATGCACACTTACACAGTGCACAAAGGTAAATGTAAGCCCTTCAGCTGAAGTGGTTGCAGGAGGACAGGGCATCACAGTGGCATTCTTGCAGCCAGATGATGACTGTGGAATTGACCCTAGCAAATTTGACCCTTGAGAGGAAAGGCCTGTGAGTGCATTTCAGGTGCGCAGCCAGTGATGCTACTACTTTTGTTTGACCTTGACACTCAACTTCTTTCTCATTCCATTTTCAAACTCCTACCACCTGCCTTTCTCTTTAAACAATTCTCTTTTCTGCCTGTCCACTCCCGCTCTTCCCTTTTCACAAACAGAAGATGTCCTCCTCTGTTGCCATAACAACAGACAGTAACCTGGCCCAAGCTGAACTCTCCTGCCCTTTTGTTCAAAAATTTAACCTCAAGTAAAAACATTTGTGTTGTGTTCTCTCTCCTGGATCCTTTTCCACTTGTCTTTAACAGGAGAAAGACTCACTCTGTTCTGCATGTAGCCACTGTCCTCTCTTACCCCCCTCCCAAAACACTTTTTTCACACCACAAAGAAACACATACTTGAAGCTTAATTATCCCCTGCTGAGTTTCCCATATGACATACTCAGAGGGGCAGGTCACTTTGCAAGCTTCACTCTACAAGTGTGTTTATCTTTACCACCCTGAAGCTCCTTTTAGTAATCACTACACTGCAGCCATGCCACCTGGACTAGACGAGGACCGATAGGAAAGCATAGCTCTGCTCAGACAAAAGAATAATAAAACATGGAGAGCTGTGCCACAGAGTCATCAAAATCAGCAAAACAGTGTCAGCAAAACTTTTTCCTCTACCAGTCCATCACGCTAAAAGAGAGCTCTTTGCTCATGCTTGCCCTGCCATTGACAGCAAACATATCACACAATTCAGTAAAATGCCTGTGCTGTTTTAGTTTGAGTCTTGTTTTATGGCAATGAAATTTCTCATCAGAAAGCCAACATAGATGCAAGTCTGTAGAGCTGTATAAAAATATTTAATTTTAGTTTATTCTAATTTTGTAGCCTAATTTAAATGTTATCTTCTGGCATGTATGAATTGAATATGAATCTGACTTTCAGGTCAATTTCTGTTTCAGGAATTAAATCATGTCAAAATGCAGATGGAGAAAGTTATCTTTGACCTCACTCATTCTGTCCTCTTACAATGTAACAGGCATTGTCCTGACAGACAAATTTCTGGAAGTCCACAGTGTTTTGACCTTGGAGCACTTGGCACAGCATAGTGGGTGTGAGCTGGCTGGAACAGCAAGCAGAGTATCAGACTATCAGATTATCAGTATTGGATTTCTCTTTTCCCTCACAATTTGAAAAGCAAGCATTTTAGAAACTCTCTAATGTGTCAGGGCCCAGGTATTATTGGTTTGTAGTTCTTAATAGCATCTGCCCGAAGTCCCAGATATAGCATCTCTAGACCACAGGTAGTTGTGGATAGAGAAGGGGCAACAGAAACATTATTCCCTTTGGTTAGAACTTTTTGCCAGTTTTATACTGTCACTACTAGATTCATGGATCTTTGGGGAAGACTTTCATGTAATTCAGCATCCTCTGCTACACCTACATCTTGTAGGAAATGGTCTCTGCAGGTAAACTGCGTCTGATAAGTAGCTCTGTACAGATCCCAGCCCAGCTACAGCTCTCCATTCAGTGAAAGCAAGCCTCCAAAAGGGGTAAGTGATGACTATTCTTTCTTTATAAACCCATTAAAAATTGAATGCCACAGAAACACACATCTCATCAGCACTATTTGTATCTTTAGCTGAAGTTTAAACTGCAGGTGGTTCTCCACCTCCATACTGTACTTTTTGGCTGCAGAACACCACATCCATAATGATTTTTGCTAGGTCATGGGAGCTGACATAGGAAAATGCTGTATAAAATAACAATACCCCCTGCTACAATACCATGATGATCATGAAACTCAAGGAATTCTTGAAGAACCAGTGGCCTTAGGAATATCTGAAGGTTCTAGTACAAAAGGAGGAGAATGGGGTGTTGCTTACAATGTTTACCCTAACTTGAAATAAGGATTGAGTTCCCAGACTTAATGGCAGAACTTCAGTTCGTATGTTTAAGTATACCATATAACAGAAGGAAACATACATGAGAGGAGTAGATGCCTATCACACAGAAAAAATTATGCAGACAATTATTCTGTTCAACCACAGTCCCCTGGTGGGATATTCAGTTTGTTTTCAGGCATTGCAGGGGATTAGGAGACAGCAAAAAAACAGAGTTTACTTTGTTGCAGAATCTTTTTTTTTATTATTTTATTTTTATTTTTATTTTTTTAATGCAGCAAAAAGAGGCAGTTCTTTTTATGGTTTGTTTCTATTCAGTTTTCTGAGTATTTCACACTTTTAAACCTCTTGCTCATTTTACTAGCTGCAATTTTTGTAACATTAGAAACATTAATTTCTAAAAGACCAACATTAAC
Organism: Anser anser; assembly: GCF_964211835.1. Lineage (NCBI taxonomy): Eukaryota > Metazoa > Chordata > Aves > Anseriformes > Anatidae > Anser > Anser anser. The sequence goes on from NC_139724.1 coordinate 23,438,887, forward strand.
ATTTCTCTCTATTAGTGGAGTATCATATGGTAGAGTATGATAATAAAGCAAAAATCTCAGTGCTATGGCAAACTACTAGGGAACACGTTATAGGGTCTCTAGAGAGATTAATGTGGAAACCTCAAAGTGACTTCAGTGCGTCTCAGAGCTATATCAAAAGAACAGAACCCTGAGACAAAACATTTCTGTCCCCCAAAATGAGTTTGACAGCCCTGCTTCATCCAGTGGCTAAGTCCTAAGCACTGCTAACATGAGCTTCTGTGGCTGATAATAATGTTTAACAGGGCTTCTTTCAGAGATTCTCCAAACCTATCATGTCTGTCTCTCACTGAATCATCTATGACTACAATTCTATCTCAACGTCTCCAACTTCAGTTTTAGAAAAATGAAATGTGATTGTTGCACCATTTTTATTTCACAACAGGACAGAGAGAGTTCATTTGATGTTTTACTATGTTAATAAGACGACTTGTAGCAAGGAGCAAAGAAGAAGGCAGAAAAGCTTAGTCTAAGAAAACAGGCACAGGTAAAGTGTAAATAAAACTGGGTAAATAGGGATTAAACAGGGATTTTTTGCCATTTCTCTTGTATTGATTGAGAGGACAAATTAAACTCTGGGAATAAAATGTGTGGAGTTGAACAAAACCGTTTTTTTCCCTAACGTAATAAAAAATATTAGTTTCAGTACAAAAGGTATAACTTTTTTTTTTTCCTCCTCCAAGCTAGAATATTCTACTTTTAAGATAAGTACAAATTGCCTTTTAAGTTAAAAAGGATATTTTGAAGGAGATTACAACTGCTTTCAGTAAGTGTCAAAACAAAATTGTCTCACATCTTTTCATCCAAAAATAAACTGTCGCAATTTGTTAATCATTTGTCATCTCCACTGACAAAGGAGATTTACAAACCTACACTTGGACAAAATGATACAAAACATTTAATTCTAAATTTAAGGATAGAGAGAAAGTAGAGGCAAGGAAAAAGGCCATGAACATCTCCAGTCTGCTTTACTTGTCTGCGCTTGATTTGGATTTTCAGTCATGGATGACATAATTTTTCCACTTGTTTTTAATATATACTATGTCTCATACCACAGTCATCAACAGTTCATTGAGTTGACTGGCCTCCAAAGTACCTGTCACCCATCACAATTAACTACAGTCTCTGTCACAAACAATTTAGGAGATACACATCTGTGCTCAGTCAGTCAGTCCCAGCTGTGATGTGCATATGTCTCATTTGATGATCCCAGCTCAACAACAGGGTTCTTGAAAAAGTGTTAAATACTGTGACCTGAACCAAATGCAAGGATGTCTAATCTGTTTACAAATGGATTGAATTTACATGGTTTCTGTATTGTTACAGAAATGCACCAGAGTGCCACTGTGTAATTGTTTCTTTGAAAGCTGTCCCTCATGCAGCAAAAATTTTCAGCTGAAAACATTCTCCTAGAATGCAGTGGAATAAACAATAAATCTGTTAATTATTACCATTGGTGTGGTAGATCTGACACATAGTTGCTCTGGGAGAATACTGAAGTATGTATACTTTTGTCTTGTCTGCATTGTAGCCATATTTAGTGTTTGTCCTGAGCTCAAGACAATGATTCTTTTGGGAATTAATATTTTAAATACAATGTGGTGATCCATAAATTTGAACTAAGCAATCTGCTAAATAACTAGAGATCCATGTTCATTCAGTTTCTGACATAAAATAGATTCTAAACTACTGCCAATGTTCCAATACCTGGTAAAGAAAATGTGTCTGTTTCTCAAAGAAAGAAAAAAAAAAAAGAGCTTGAAATCAAAGTATCAGGAGAATCAGGAGATCAAGATTTGAGGTCTGTGGAGCACAGAGAGAAATCTGTTTCATCTAGAAAATGTATACCTGTGTTTAAAATGTGTTTTCCTTAAAGTAAAGTGTTTTCCTACACCTAAGAATTGTTCCTACCAAAGACAATTCACTCAGAGGCTGTTCTTTTGTTTTATAAGCATGCCTCATATTTCAGTGCCTTTTATGTTATGCTGTCATATATACCTTTGCAAAAACTGCCAAATGAAAATGGTAGAATTCTGTAATTCGTCTAAGTTAAAGCAATTACTCAAGTCACAAGAGCAATCTGAGTCTATAAATGCCTGCCTGAAATGAAAAGCACAGTGTGATACTAAAAGAGATTATATTTACTGTTACTGAAATGTTCAGAACTATTTTTTTTTTGTAGAACAGAAAAAAACTGTCACCCCATTCTCTAGCTGTACCGGTCAGTAAATCAAACACATGCTCAGTGTGAGGTTTGAGAAGGCCAGACATTGCTTGCTTTACTTTAAATGACATGCAGTAAAACCTGGTGAAAAAAATATTCACTCTGAATATTAACTCTCCTAGTCTCCAATGCTGGACTTGTGGAGGTAAAAGCTAGCACCTTGTTTAAATATTTCCAGCTTTCACCAATATAGGGCAGAAGGCAGAGAAGTTGCTGAGTGCTACAGACTGAGATGATGTTAATTCTGGGGAAATCTTGTAAAAAGCTGGTCTCTCCAAGCTGACTTGCTGCCTTTTGGTTAAAACAACAGCGGAATAGGGTGCTGTTTTATATGGTTATGGCACCCTGTAGAACGAAGAGACATGGACAGATCTAGTAAAGACATTGTCTTTACAAGTTTATAAAGAAATGAGGTTAGAGTAGATATTCTTCATCTGATGAACATTTCTCCCTGGTTTAGATTAACCTGTGGAACAGGAACTTGGTTTCATGAGTAAAACCTCACTAAAGTCAATTCTGGATGAGCATATCTATCTGTAACTAATGGTGACCCCCCTGGGGCTAATGAAGTCAATGAAAGGTGATTTCTTTATCTTGTCTGAATGGATTCATATCTACCACTGAGCAAAAGCAATGTGTAATCGCAAGAAAGAAAGTTGTAGGTGTGGTTGATCAGTACCTTGTGCTTTACTTCTCTAGATCCTCAAATGCTCTGCAGATTTTCTAAGAGATTCGATATATCAATGATTTCTTGGTTCAAGGACATTTTCTCTTAGATCATGCAACTGTGGAATAAAAAAATCTATGTGAAATAAGTGATTACTTACACAATTTAAATGATATATTCCAACTATAGTACTCCATGTCCGCTGGGTTTTCATAGCAGGCATAATAGTGTTTTTTTTTTTTGTTTTTTTTTAAACTGCTTGATAATCATTTGATAGAAACACCTTAAACTGTTAGTGGAAATTTCCAGCGGAAAAAAAAAAGGGCATAGTTCTTACCAGATTGTAAAGATTAAATATTACACCGATGCTTTATGTGAAAGTAACAGCAGAAGAAAAATATAACAAAACTAAATTATGGAATGTTAACCTGACATGTATGATACATACTATCAACAGTGGATCAAAGATAATTAAATGTATTGTGTCTTTTATTCATTTGTATTTGCAAAAACTTTCCAAATGGTTAGTAAATGACAATTAGGTGGACCTACCAAATAGCTTATGAATACTTGGCCATTTACCAAGTTCTTTATAACATATTCTAAAATCACAGTATTAAAATGTAAAATCAATATGTTGGTCTTTCATGCCATATGTATTTAGAATATTAATAGACAGTTTTAGTGATAGAGAATTTAAAGTGAAGCAGTATTTACTTTCACTAGTAAGAAAACAGAGTAGCGTAAGATTTTCTGAATTCGAGGTAATGAGTGCTAAGACAGAAGAGTCACTGTGCAACAGCTTAACTGCATGGGTAACTCTTACTTCTGTTACATTATTATTATTATTATTTTGGTCTTATTTGTTCTCTTCATTTGCTTTAGTTCTCCCTGAATATGCTTCAGAACAGTGTTGCAGGTTCATTAGTATGGGATATTTGTTATTGTACATTTATTTGCTGTTACTGCTCTCATTTAAAAGATGGTGATTATGCTGGTGCTATATCAAGGAACTAGCAGTGACTGTGGTTGTTTGGATTTGAAATCTTTCTGAACTTAGCACTGAGAAAGCTATGGCAAACTAGATTTTCGACTCCTTTGTTTCTTTTCAAAATGAAGCATATTTAATTCTATAGGGGCATATTAAAGAACTAAAATCCACCGAAAAGTATACAGCTTTGTATTTTTTTCTATTTAAGTTACAACTGTTACTTCAAAGTTAAAACTGGGGAACAAAAGAGAATAATGTTACAGTTAAATTTTCTTAATTGGTCACATTCAGTACTAACTGAGTTATATAAAGTGTAAATACCATCATAGATCAGGCTAAAGTTCTGTGATCTGACATTCTATTTACTATATTTATTTCTACTGCACATATGCATAAAAAGCATGTTGTTTTCACTCTTAAAGAGTATTTAATTATTTCAATATAAATATATATTATATTTTTCATTTGAAAAAATAAATACAGATACGTTTCCGATATATTTGGTCCCAAACTCTCATTGTGAATTGGCACTGTTTAAAGACCCAGCATAAACTGGGGAGAGAAGAAAGAAAAAATCATATTAACAGATATCAAAATATATTTTGAAGCATTCATAACCACTAACCTTGAGATGCATACTATTGAATATCACAAAGGAGTTAAGTTGATCACAATAACAACAACAACAAAAAGCTGTTGTATCTAATACACTTCTGGTGCAATATCATATTAGTTAATGATGTCAATAATTGCAGTTCAAAGGAGTTTACTAAAATGAGAGGCAATAGAATTGCCCATCTGTTCCAAAAAGGACAGGGAATATTTTGCTGATTTTATAGCATAAGTACAGCCTATGAGATAAAGCACTGTGTCAGTATCATTGAGGCCATAATAATGATGGACTGTGCATTTCTGGGGATTACAAACCATGTTCGAATTCTGAGTTTGGGCTCAAAGATCTTGGGACTTCAGTCTCCTGAGAACTTCAGTATATACTTAAAATTTTACACAAAATGAGGATTATATTACAAATTAGAGTAAGTATTAATGCCTGTTAATCCATTTCACAAAATATTATGTCATTATTTCATTTTGCACAACATGTTGACATTAGACATGATGGAAAGTAAATATCAGAAAGAAAGGTTGCACTGTCCAGCTATTGTCCATCTATTGGGGTTGAAAGTTATTGCAAAATTGCAAAGATCTATTAATTAATTAAAAGCAAAGACTGGAAAACTATTCCCCACAACAATAATTGTACCTAGACATAATATTAGAGTAATCATTATGAGGTAACTAGCAGAGTAACTTACTAAAATTGTATTGTTGATTAGATCATAAAACCTATTTTCCTAGAACAACTGAAGGGAAAAAAATGAAAAAAAATGTTCTAAACAGAATGGTTTTTTATTGCACATTTCATAGGAAATTAAAAGTTAGCATTTCATAGATCAGCATTCACTTTTACCTTCTTGTGTGTATAGTGCAAGGAATATATATTGTGCATGCCCATATAAAATGCATGGATAACAATTAAAGGAATTAGATTAAGCTAAAAAAAAAAAAAAAAAATAGGTGATATTTGAATGAGTGGTAACTGAAACTTTTACCACAGCCTATTTGTATGCTTGTTTTTCTCATTACTTTTGCATAATACTTGTGAGAAATAGCTTCCTATTGTTTTGTAAACTTTCGTTTTTCAAAAAAAAAAAGTAAAATCTTTTTCAAAAGCAAAGGTATAATCTTCTGAAGATATTACTTCTGAAGATTTACAAAATACTCATAAAATATCTAAAAAGAGATACTTGTCCTGGGTACAGAACTGTCCTTTTAAATGCGTGTCTTCCCTCAAGCTTTTTTTGGTACATGGAGTGACACTGACTGAGGCAAGCATGCAAATTTGGCTAGGTTCTTTTGAAAAGAGGTAGGTCAGGAAGGGGGAACAACTTTCAAGGTTTTTGGCAGGAAATGAGGGACAAGAACTAATTCCCATGGCTGAATGGGAAGGAACAACATAAACGTTTACATTTTGGGGCAGCAGGTTATGAATTATTTCCCCTTCTGGACAGTTTTGCTACTTCTCTTATGTGAGAAAAGGAAATCCGCCAAGTTTATGGTGTGGATATTTACATAATGGTAATCTGATTAACTGCTTAAAATGAATATGTGACAAACAAGCTGCCAGTGACCCCATTTCAGACAGAAAATAAACGAAAAAGTACTTTTAGTTTTGTATGTGGGCTCCTGACTACTTAAGAAAGCATATCTACTTGTATTGCTGTACCATTTTCAGTTCGAGTTTTGTTTTTTCTGGACAATATTGTTTTTATGATGTATTAGAGGTATATATTGTATTTTTGGTATATATGGGAAACTGAAGCTTAGCTCCTCAACTCCTCACAGATATACTGAATGATATTAACAGAATCACAGAATCACAGAATTGTCTAGGTTGGAAGAGACCTCCAAGATCACCCAGTCCAACCTCTGACCTAACACTAACAAGTCCTCCACTAAACCATATCACTAGGCTCAACATCTAAATGTCTCTTAAAGACCTCCAGGGATGGCGACTCAACCACTTCCCTGGGCAGCCCATTCCAATGCCTAACAACCCTTTCGGTAAAGAAGTTATTCCTAACATCCAACCTAAACCTCCCCTGGTGCAACTTTAGCCCATTCCCCCTCGTCCTGTCACCAGGCACATGGGAGAATAGACCAATCCCTACCTTGCAACAGCCTCCTTTAAGGTACCTGTAGACAGCGATAAGGTCGCCCCTGAGCCTCCTCTTCTCCAGGCTGAACAATCCCAGCTCCCTCAGCCGCTCCTCGTAAGACTTTTTCTCCAAACCACTCACCAGCCTTGTCGCCCTTCTCTGGACTCTCTCGAGCACCTCCATGTCCTTCCTGTAGCGAGGGGCCCAAAACTGAACACAGTACTCGAGGTGCGGCCTCACCAGAGCCGAGTACAGGGGGACAATCACTTCCCTAGACCTGCTGGCCATGCTGCTTCTTATACAAGCCAGGATGCTGTTGGCCTTCTTGGCCACCTGAGCACACTGCTGGCTCATATTCAGCTGACTGTCAACCAATACTCCCAGGTCCTTCTCTGCCAGGCAGCTTTCCAACCACTCATCTCCCAGCCTGTAGCGCTGCTTGGAGTTGTTACGCCCCAGATGCAGGACCCGGCACTTGGCCTTATTGAACTTCATACAGTTGACCTCAGCCCATCGGTCCAACCTATCCAGATCCTCATGAAGAGCCTTCCCACCCTCGAGCAGATCAACACACGCACCTAACTTGGTGTCATCTGCAAACTTACTGAGGGTGCACTGGACGTCCTCATCCAGATCATCGATAAAGATATTAAAGAGGACTGGCCCCAGTCCTGAGCCCTGGGGGACTCCACTAGTGACCGGCCTCCAACTGGATTTCACTCCATTCACCACAACTCTTTGGGCCCGGCTATCCAGCCAGTTTTTAACCCAACGAAGCATACGCCAGTCCAAGCCATGAGCAGCCAGTTTTTTGAGGAGAAGCAGCCAGTTTTTTGAGGAGAAATATTCTTACATTGTATTCAGTGAGGTTTTTGGTTTTTTGTTTGTTTGTTTTGGTGCTGCTATTTTTCACAGTTGATCATTGTACAGTGAAAAATACCTACATAATTTTTGGGTTGAACATATACCTCTATATTAATAGCTCCATCTTCTGTTTTTCTTGTGCATGGTCTTCAGGGGCTGTATTTTGAAGCATGAGACAATTTATTGTATTTGTGATTCATAATGTTTCAGGAAATTTTCTATTGAAAATGAGCAGTAATACTCTATTCCTTCTTTCAGAAATGCCCTAAGGAATATAAATCTGTTACAATAGATTCTGATTTTAATTTTGTTTCTCAGATAGTTTATCCAGTGTTTCAGACAATATCCAATGCAAATGCTCTCAAAATAGAGTTAAGCTATTGTTGCTTATAATTCTTGGATGCATTAAAGAAAGGATAGGTCCAAAGATAGATGACAGAAGTTTAACAGAACTATACTATAGGCTAAACTGCTGGAAATAAATGTGCAAACTGTACAATTATCGAACAATTAACTTTTTGGACTGCATTGTGATCTACCCTCAGGGTAAAATAGACCAAAACACCTGTTAAATAGCATAAAATCTAATTTTACTTAATGGCCTTTATTTCCCTAATTTGCTTAGTTCTTGGGAAAAGCTGTGATCAGGAAAAATGTTTTATTCCCATTGTGGAGTGAAGTGCCAATTTGTTCCAGTTCCCTTCAGTGTGTATATCGCACTTATGCACAAAGTGAAATTAATTTGCAGATGAACGGTATGGCTCCAGGAAGTTGTTACACGAACTACAACATGCAAAATCTTTTGTGTTTGTGCATGTGTGCTCTTCAAAGGCAAACTTTTGCTTTTATTGGGGTAGATTTTAACACTTTAGGCCAATAAAAGTCACAATTAATTACATTGAAACCATAGAAATTATTTTCTGAGTGTGCTGGAGTCTTTATCAGTTCTAAAATGTCTAAAGTGAACAGAAAAGTCTTCTGCACACAAATTGGAAGATGTATAGAAGATTATTTCCATCTCAATTATAGATTTAATTTAGTTCACAATATATTAGAAACCAACTTTTCCAGTATACTTGGGTCCATCTGCAGTATTCATTATCTGAAAGTCTCATTAACAAGTTAATTGATCTTCCCTAAGGAAATCTTAAAGATCCCACCCACACAAATCTTGATTACTATTCAACCTGAAGTAGCCCTGAGAGCCCAAATGCTACCTTTAAAATTCGATGACATTAGGACAGACTATGAAAAATAAGGATTTAAATTATTTTTCTAGGACGTTGTTCTTTACTGTCTATTTGAAAATGTTAGAGTAAAAATGAAAAAAGGTGTTGAAAGAAGAGAAACAAAGAGGTGGAGGCAGAAAGGGAAGAGTTTTTTAATGCCCCTTAAAGCTGCATGCAAGAAAAATGCATGTAAAGGCTACATTTTTCATAAAAGCACTGCTTCAGGGTAGAGGACCCAAAAGACAAAAAAAGAAAAACAGAAAAAAGAAAGGGTGAATATTAAATCTAAACTAGTTCTATACCTAGAACCTGCTGGTTATGTGGATATTTGGTAACTAGTGGCAACACAGGGCGCAACATGAAAATTAAGTCATAACACCTGGGCTCAAAATGTATAACACAGGGGTAAGACATAACTAACAGAAGTAAACAAATCACCTCTAAATGAGTCCCAAATCATTCATCTGTAATAACAATTAAGTTCATTTCAGGGTTTATATTTCCCCACCCACCCACAAAGCCAACTTGAGATTATTTTTCTCCTTTTTTCAATACAATTACATTCTATATTAGTTTAATTATATTATCATATAGAAATAAACACTTACATTCCCTGGTGATGACAATAATTTTCTAGAGAACAAAAAGTTTTTATTATTTTATATATATATATATATAAATTCATCTTTGTTTATAATAATCAGCAATTAGTTCTGGCAGTATCCCTGTGGCTCCCTCGCCAGCTGGAAGGAGAAGCAATTATATAGTTGGCATTTCTTTTAGGACAGCAGCTTCAGAGTCACTGTACAAAAAAAACACTTTTATCAGGGTTATTTAGATTTTTAAGAATTTTCTTTCTAGATTTTTATCAAGAAATCATTTTAATCCTTTGTGTCTCAGCCAAGGAATGAATGACACTTACTTGCTAGTCAGAAGGTGTTGTTTCTATTGCAAGGTAACATGTATGTTTAGAATAGAATTTCAAACTGCTTTAAAGAATTTACCAATAATTCCTAGTTAACTATGGAAGAGAGAGTTGGAAGAGGTTAGAGGCCTGACAAAAATTTATATGAGTAAGGATGTGTTATAACTTCTATTGGAAAAATATTGGAATGTTAGTCCATCTTATTATTGTATGCTTTAGTTGATATCAGCTTTGTAAGTAGTATTTTCTAGATGTAAGTTAAGAAGTACCAATTATAAAAGAAAAAAAGTTATGCTCTAAGAAAAAAGATAATGAGATAATATTAAAAAAGAACAACAACAACAAAACCTAGAACATTTTAACTGCTCTCATTATTAGCTGGCTGATTTCTTTTTGGCATCACAGTAGATCCTCAAGAAAAAACTCTGGGATGAGAACACATTAGGATCTCTGGCATGGCAATGGGCAAAAATGTGATTGCTGAAAATAAAGAATATTGTAAGAACAAATCTGACATTGGTATCTGGACCAAATAGTTGGAAGAACAGCCTAAGAGAAGTATAATACAACATTACAGAGAATTGGGAAAGATCCTGGGAAAAGTCTAAAAAGCATTATGCAGAGTAGAATGAGAATATATAATGAATGAAGAATGATTCAAATGCATAATAGGTAGTCAAAATTACTATAAGTTTAGTCAGAAATAACACTTAGGAAAAAGGTTGTAATACAACAACCGTATTTTATATTGAGTAGAGAAGGAAGTGTTTTTGGGTGGAGCTGGAAAACAACTTAAGGGCATGTGTAAGTGAAGAGTTGGGGGGAATAATAATTGCAGAATTAAAACTCAGCTTTACCTCTGCACATTGAGTTATATCCATATGCACAAAAAAGGAAATGGATTTAACAGAATGTCATAGATTCTTAAGGCATCAGCTTGTAATGTAGGAGACAGCAGAAGAGAGGGAGAATAAAAAATATGTTAAAGACCATCAAACAGCAGAAAAGTTCCATCTAAATCACTAGTAACAATCTAATCAATGTATTGGGAGCTGCAGCAGACCTAAAGAATGCTACATTTTAGTATAGACAATCCACCTAAGGTACCTGGATTCTTTATGTTACTTTTATAAGGTACATGGATTCTTTATGTTAGCTTTACATTCTGTCTTCCTTTATGTAGTGATCTTTCCCTTTCATATGGCAACCCACTGCAGTTCTAGTGGCAGTTCACACTGATTACTTCACTCTGTGTGTCAAAAATCTGATTAATATCTTCAGGTTAATATATTTATTTATTTTATATCCAGAGGGATGAAATTTTCAAAGTATTTGAGTAACTTCAGAACTAAAAATTGTTTTTAAAATGATATAAAGACCAGATTAGGATTTAGGCATATACATATCCTTACAAAACCATCCTGAGAAAGGGAAATCTCACAGGTACAATGGTACTTAACTTTTACATGGAATTAAGATCCTAAAACATGTAGATATCTTTGAATTTTTGGCCCACAAGCATGCAACACAACACATACCACAGCAGGTAATTAAGCATGATCAGTCAACATCTACCAGTTCTTTAAGAAGACTGTTTGTGAGTCAACTGTGGTCCACATGCCATAAAAGAGTAACAGCACAGTTTTCTGTATGAATTAATAGATCCTGTCAGGAATATTGGCTCAGACAGATCATTTCACACATGTGGCTAAAATGTTTTTACAACAGAACTTAAAACCTAAAAGTAGGGTTTGACTGAAATTTGCAACCACACTTTGAAAGAATATCACATAAATGCTATACATAAATATGTAAATCCAGAATGGGGTATCTTCAAATTCTTCTTTTAGTGAAAATGGCTGAATATGAGCCAATAAAAAAGAGTAGAGGGACAGATCATATAGTTTACTGTTTTAATAATGGCTTTTGCCTTGCCTAATGCTCAGTGAAGAACTGTGCGCTGATTGGTGTTTTTATATTGGTCAAACTTTCTAGTCAAAGTCTGGACTCAGCATCCTCATATGACTGCTTATCAGCTGGCATTCTGCAACTTCAAAACAGATGAAGAATCATACAACCAGTTTTATAGCAATTTCCCTTTATCCTGTTTTCCTTTTTTTCTTTTTTTTTCTTTTTTTTTTTTTCCTCCCCTTTCTTTTCTCACTCAAGAGTGTAGTAAGTCAATAGCTGATGGTCTTCTGACAAGGGCACAGCTTCTCCAGGTTTCCACAGGCATAATATGCACAGTATATAGCTTAGTTCATATATGCATAGCCCATACATAGGTCTTTGCTTCAATGTGCCTAGAATAAGAGAAAAAATGAGAACAAACCCATTAATAGGTACATAATCTTCTGCATCTTGTCCTCTCCTGTCCTTTGTAGCATAGGTCATTCAGCAAAGGTTTCATCCATAGACATCTTGAGTTGCCTTGAAACCATCATTCTGCCATTCCTCATTAGATGTGCTCTACACTGTAATAAAAATTAAATTATTAATAATGCCAGAAACACCAGACCAATTAAAATTAGTGAGAAAACAAAGTGATTAGGCAAAGATTTAGTTTGCTTCAAAAAATCATTTAACTGTTTGGATGTTTAGCCACAGAAAATTAATATAGTCATTTGGATTTTTCAGAAATGGCCAAAAAATTGTCTGGGTAAAATCTAGGAAGCATTTTTTAAACTTCTGTTTCAAGACTTGTCTACAGCTGAGATACAATGATTCATTCTACCAATGCACTTTCTGAATTCCTATCTTTTTGTTTTCTGTTGTTGTTGTTTCCCTATATTTCCTTGTTTGTTTTTGTTTATTTTCCTATGATACAGATAAATGTCTTTAGAAAGCAAAGTATATCTCTTACTCTGTCTTTACTTTGTATTATCCTTTCACTTCTTCTATTTGTTTTTTTCCTTTCCTCATTCGTGTCATGGTCACTTGCTCTTCTAAGATGTCACTAATAGTCATAATTTCAGCATAGCTAAAATACAAAATCAAAGAATATTTATATTAGAAAAAAAAAGTCATGCTTTATAAAATCATTTCAGCTCTGAAAAAAAAAAAAAAAGAATTTTAATTGCTTTCTTAAACCCAGAGGAAGCTGAAAGAGGAGAGATCTTTAAATAAAAATTAATTTAAGTCTGCATTTGGAGATAATTAATTTTACACAGCTCAATACAAATTAGCAATTTGTATTTCATGTCTAAATCAAACCTGCTATCTAATAGAAAAGGGGAATGGATTTGTACTAGGCCTTATTCTCTTGTCATGAGTATAGTATCTGAATGGCAGATAGTAGCGCAGTAAGTAAAACATCAAAGGGAAGTACTGTCTTAACCCCTTTATTAAAAAAAAAAAAAAGACTGAAATCTACAAGGAGGGGGGGAAGGGGGAATGTGGTCTGAATTTTACTTCTAACAAAGTATTGGGTACACACCGATAGGAATAAATTTGACACCTGGCAGCAAAAGCATCTGCTGAGATCTACGTGAGGTTTTATAAATCTATCTTGTGGCACAACTTTGCTATATATTTGCTATAAAAGTAAGTAATGTAATATCAACAGTTTTTTCAAGTTTTAGGAAAAAAATAAGATCACTATCAAGTATACTTCATACCTTTTGAAGGCAAGTAAAAGTCAATAATTTTTCTCAAGTTTGTATAAAATATCAGTCCCTGCTGGACTGTAGTAAACACAGTGACTGCTTTAATAACCTTTTAGCCTTTCATCTAATTTCTTCATGGACAGCTATATAAAAACACTTAGATTCAACTAATGATTACTTTTCCCCAAAACAATTTAAAGTTGTTTAAGTTGTTAACATCTGGATGTTCTCTAAATAGAATAGAATAGAGCAAGATGCAGCACTGTGAGAAACATACCAGAATGCAAAAGGACTTAAATTATTAAAGAATAGCATCCATCTTCTGAAAGATAGTGAGAAAAATACCAGTGTTTTCACCTTTAAAATCTTCCCTGAATTCTACACCCACATTGCCACCCTGTTCTAAGATCACTCTCAGGTAACATTCCCAGTCATTTTTAAAAGCTTTTCAGCTTCAGTACAATCTTCCTGGAAGACCTAAGAAGATAAAGCTTCTGTTTTATGTTCATAATTCTCAGAGGTTCTCATATATTTTGCTAATAACTATATTCACTAGGGGATATTATAGGTTCATCTCTCACGATTCTTCTGAAAAGGAAAAATGCACCCAAGGCTTATGTCATTGTCTTAAGAATAGTTCAGAACTGTTCTTAGGAAAGCATTAAACTGATTGCAATCTGTGCTAGCTGATGATGAAAATAAAACAAAATTCAGCCTAGAGAATGGACTCAACAACGTATCTCATTATTTAAATATTTTCTAAATCTGTTGGTCAAAATCTTGGTATGACCAACTGAGGAGTTTGATGTGGGAATAAAAGCCTATTCCACAGTTGCATCTTTCATCTACAATGATAAAACTTGAGTAGACAATGGAAGAGAAGCAGAGTTAAAGCTTTTTGGGTCAGCCACAGAGAGAAAGGCATGCTGACACACAAAGCATTAGCACTTAGGGGTAAACTTGCTTTTTGTAAAAGTACTAATATATTAAGTTAGCATAAAAGCTCTTTTATTGGGAAGCACATGCTCTCATAAGTAATTTCTTGGAAGGAACATAAGTAAATATTCAACATTTTAACTATTGCTCAGTCTATAGCAATGAAAATGAAGAGAATGACTAAAGAATGATCTCTAAGAACAAAGTAAAACTAAAGCAGAAATATTAACTGTATATATATGCCATTCATTTCTAAAATTACTGCTCTTCAAGGAGATATATTTTAGAAAGCTGCAGAAAATGAACCATTTTTTCTTCCTATGCTGATCTATAGAGATTTTATTCAAAATATGCAAAACAAGAAAGAAGATCAGATCAAAATCTAGAATGTTTCTTTCACATCAACTTCATATTTTCTGTTTGTAACATTAAATCTCTCTTCACCATATATTCATTCTCAATCTCTCTCTAAGCCCTAGTGCACATGGGCTAGAATTTCAGAAGCCAGTAGTAACATGTATCTTTAGAAATAGGCTTGAACTCTTGAAATTCAGCAAGGCCAAGTGCAATGTCCTGCACCTGGGTTGAGGAAATCCCAAGTGTAAATGCAGGCTGGATGGAGAATGGATTGAGAGCAGCCCTGAGGAGGACTTGGGGGTGTTTTTTGAGGAGAAGCTTGTCATGAACTGGCAGTGTGCAGTTGCAGACCAGAAAGCCAAAGAATGCCAACTGCAACAAAAGAAACATGACCAGCAGGTCAAGGGAGGTGATTGTTCCCATCTACTCTGCTCTTGTGAGACCACACCTGGAGCACTGTGCTCAGCTCTGGGGCCCCCAACATGAGGATATGGACCTGTTGGAGTGAGTCCAGAGAAGACCTACAACACTTCTACCACGAAGACAGGCTGAGAGAGCAGGTGTTGTTCAGTCTGGAGAAGAGAAGGCTCCGAGGAGACCTTATAGTGTCCTTCCAGTACCTAAAGGGGACCTACAAAAAAAGCTGGAGAGGGACTCTTTGACAGGGAGTGCAGAGATAGGAGAAGAGGTAATGGCTTTAAACTCTAAAGGGGTAGATTTAGATTAGATGTTAGGTAGAAATTCTTTACTGAGAGGGTGGTGAGGCACTGGAACAGGTTGCCCAGAAGTTGTGGATGCTTAGTCCCTGGAAGTGTTTAAGGCCAGGCTTGATTGGGCTTTGAGCAGCCTGGCATAGTGGAAGGTGTTCCTGCCCATGGCGGGGGGGGTGGAACCAGGTAATCTTTTCAGCCACTTCCAATCCAAACCATTCTATGATTCTATGATTCTGTGATTCTGTGATTCTAGGAATGAGGTTCTTCGGTCTTCTATTTATGACAGATTTTGTTAAAAGATAGATATACCTTTGTCTAGACACTGACTTCTGGTCTCTTTTGTTTGTTTGTTTATTCTTTTGCTTGTTTCTTTTCCCATATTATATTTATTATTGATTGGAAATATAATGTTTTTAATAACAAATAAATCATTGCAATCCTAAAGTCAACAACTGACAGAAATGAACCAGTACAACACAATGAATATATGAATAACAATTGGAGCCCTTATGTACAGTTATATTCTCTTACAAGATCAAGCTCAGGAAATGTGTGATTGCATCTCTCCAAGAATGTCTCAGCCATCTCAGCAGCAATTTCTAGAACTATTTCTAAGTACCAAGTTAGTGAAAGCATAGAAACTGCCTCCAGAATTGACTTCTAATTTCTGTGTGATTGTGCAAATGTGTGCGCACATGTGCTTTTTCCAGCCAGTCAAGTTCTGCAGTCAACTTCTCAAGTCAATTTAGAGAGATCACTGTGGAACTTGAGGCTAATCATGCACAGTTTTGTCTTATTTTGTTTTGTTTTGTTCCTGTAGAGTACTTAACATACTTTCCCCAAATTCTTCTTTATTCCTATGTCCCTAGTAAGATGTATTATTTATGAATTAATATGATGGTGCTTTAAGATAAAACTAATAGGATTTAGCCTTATTATTTGATATTCCATTGTCATTTCAATTCACTCTTACTGACTTTTTGAAGCTTTTTTTTTTTTTTAACTATGCTTTTTGAGCAATAGCATTACCATTAATCTTTTAAAATGTACTCCATATTTACCTTCTGCAGTATTTGATATTTCTCCATATTACCCCATATTACTCCATATTTACCATCTGCAGTATTTGATTATTTCACGGTATATATATATATAACCATATATAATAGTTACTGTACTTATCAGGATCTGCTTAGAATTGCAAAGTATGCAAAGATTTTTTGGCAGTTTACTAATTTTAAAATTTCCCAATAAGATAGAGAAAAATAGAGAAAGAAAAACAGCTACTGTACCAGTTTCAGTGCATTGAGTTAATTTTCACTGAAGTTATCTTAAGGAAATTATCTGGACTTGCTCCAAATATTCAGAGTAATTAATAGCACAATTTGTTATGATCTGAATGTTGTGAAAAGCCATTCAGGGCCATAGCAAGAATAGAGAGAAAAAATGATTTGACCATAATATTTCAAGTGTGTCTTTCAGGCGGAATACTGCAATTAGAGGATAACCCTAAAAATCTTGGTAATGACTCATACTCAAAGCCACCTTTCCTCAGCCAAAATTCAAACAGATTTTAAAAGTGAAGATTTGACTCACAAATCACTTGTCTTACTTCTCGTCTTAATCACTATGGTACTTAAAAAGCAAACAAACAAGCAACAATAACAAAACAAACAAAAAAAAGAGGGGCTGTGTTTTCTGACCTCAGTTGCACCAAAAATATCTCAAAGCAAACCTGAGAAGTGTTAAAATTGCTCACATGCATGTCTATACATCTAATTCATTCACAGAAGTCACTTTAAAAACTTCAGTGATCCTTGACCAGACACAGGTCCTTTTCAAGAGGAAATTTAAGGCCATTTATGCACTTTGCTTAAAACCTTTTTTTAACATCAAATTCCAGTCAGTGACAAAACAAAACCTCACCCTCCTTAGGCAAGGCAGTTCAACAAGCTCAACTGATGACCTACACACCTTTGTTTGTGAGGCATCTTAATTACCAGTTCTACCCTATCTCTCCCAAATCCTGCTGGAGTTTGTATGCTCTATCACAACTTATATGCTCTAAATATTGCTCTAACAGCATAACAATACATTCTCACATGATAAGAAGAACATTTCCTAGTTGCAACACCGGTGAGCAACAAAAGGGCATTCAGTGCTAGGAAAAATCTCACCCTAAGTCAGTTGACCTAGTTCACAAAATACAGGTCTGAAAAGGTCAACATAAAGTTCAGCTAAAAAAATTTAAGTTCTTCAGCAGTGTGTAGATTTGGTCTTGCCCTTTGCCTCTACAGTCAGCAGCCAAAGACCCATACTCTTTCTCTTTACAGAATCTGGATATCAAATCTTAGACAATGGTATGGGGAAATTAAAAGGCATGGGGAAAAAAAGGAACTGGGAGACAGGCTTCTATGTGGATATTTCTACTTCCCAATAAACTTTCTGAAAAAGATCTTAGGCTGGGTGCAACTGTCCCTATATTCCAGTACTTCTTATGGTAAATCCCTTACCTTTCAGATTTCAGGTGAAATTAACTCCAGCAGCATCAATCTTCATGCCAAACTAAATTTCCACTTCATTACGAGGAAGCTATGCCTTTTTCATACTTCAGACAGACATGGTTTTATATCATTATAATTGCATTTTTGAAAGTTTGTATTTATTATGACCATTTTGAATAAAACTCTGCTTCTGAATCTGTTCCTACATAGATCAAGAGCAATTCCCCATTTGTAATTTCTTGTATGGTATTTTAATTTTGTGCTATGTTAGTTGACATTAGGGCAATAGGGTCTTTGTACTCAAATTAGAAAAAGTTCAAAGATGTCTTTAATATTGCTTAATGAAAACATCAATTCACTTTTGTAAGATTGAAATTATATTGAAATTTGATTTTTAAAGGTTTTTTTTTTTGATCTGCAATTTATTTTACTGTCAGAAATCGAGAATAATCCCATGAAATGAGTACAAACCTACTTATACATAGATACATATGGAATATATGAATATATATGAAGCCTAGTTTCAAATAATTTCACTGCATCCTCCAAGTTGCAGTGGACTGTTGAGTAAATCAGTCCCCTGCTGGAGCTCTTACATGTTGAAGAGAAAAAAAAAAATAAGAGTTTCAATAGTAAAAGATATAAGCCAAACAGACTCAATGTTGGGAAATCTAAATAAACCAGGGTCAGTCTCTGAGTGAGAGAGCTAGTGCTCCTGGTAAACAGGTTAGAAATACCATGCTAAGAATAAACCTATTTTTTTCCTACATTGCAGTAACCTGAAAGAGATTGAAAGAGTTCAAGAAGCATTTGGAAAATGCTCTCAGAGATACAGGTTGATTATTGGGTGGTCCTGTGTGGAACCAGAAGTTGGACTTGATGATCCTTGAGGATCCCTTCCAAATCAGGATATTTTATTCTACGAGTCTATGATTCCATGATTCTAGTTTTTGATCTTTGTGATAAGGTTTCATGGTAAGTATGGTAAGCATGAAATTACATAAGCACAGATCATTTACTTGCTACAATATTTAGGATTTTTTTTTTCTTTTCTTTTCAAACGCTTTCTGTGCAATTTTAAACAGCTATCTCTTTATATTCTGGAGTGCATTCAGACGAGTGTTGCCAGCAGGTCAAGGGGAGGTGATCCTCGCCCTCTATTCAGCCTTGGTGAGGTCATACCTGGAGAATTGTGTCCAGTTCTGGGCTCCCCAGCACGGGAGGGAAATACAACTACTGGAGTGAGTTCAGAGGAGGGCTATGAAGATTAGAGGAGTGGAGCACCTGTTGTATGAGGACAGGCTGAGAGAACTGGGCCTGTTTAGCCTGGAAAAGAGAAGACTAAGGGGAGACCTGATCAATGTTTATAATTATCTGAGGGGATGGTGTCAAGAGGATGGAGACAGTCTCTATTTGTCCTGTGCCTAGCAACAGGACAAGAGTCAACAGGCACAAACTGAAGCACAGGAAGTTCTGGCTGAATATGAGAGGGCACTTCTTTACTGTGAGGGTAACTGAGCACTGGAAGAGGTTGCCCAGAGAGGTTGTGGAGTCTTCTTCTCTGGAGTTACTCAAAACGGGTCTGGATGACATCTTGTTCAATGTGTTCTAGGTGATCCTGCAAGGCAGGGGGTTGGACTAGATGATCTTCAGAGGTCCCTTCAAACCTCGGCCATTCTGTGATTCTGTGATTCTGTATATAACATATACTCTGACAATAAAACATAAGTTGCCCTGAAAGTCTTCTCCTTGCAAATTGTGCTCTAGTAATAATGAAATAAAACAGCAGTTTATTTCACTTTGTGCGATAAAGTGGTTTTGTGGAAGCATAGTTGTATTGTGGCTTCTAGAAAAACAGGGTCAGTCTTTAAGAGGTAACAAGCATAATCAACATGTTTATTGCTGTAACAGATTAATGAAAAAACTCTTTGCCATAACAAAATGACATTTAATCTCATCCTCTGTTAATTTGTAAAATACCTATAAAAATGGCTTCTAAATGTAAGACTGTGAAGATCAATGCTATTATAAGCAGCATAGACCAACTATCAACAAATATCTTATTCTACAGAAAACTGCTTTTGATTTGATTGTATACTGAAAATTAAAATCTAATTTCTGATTTTGCCTCTGCTTTAAAATGATACTCTCTCATGTGTTATGAATATCTTTTGTTTGGCATTACAATACAGTAACAAAATAATGTTAACCAAACAATGTTATAAAAAAGAAGTGATAAAATTAAATAAAACCTATCATAAATTATGCACACACACACGCTTACTCACACATCTCAGTATAGGTCCATAGTAGTTCACAGAACATGTAATGTAGAGAATAAGTAATTCATAATTGCCTAAATAAAGTTTTTGAATTACATACTTAGACAAAGAATATAAAAGAGAATTAAGGAAGAATTTTGTACCCAGCACTAATTTTTAAAGTAAAATATTTTTCTACATTTTACTTATTCTGGAGATTAGTCATTTTCTTCTTGATAATGCATTTTGTTTCTTCTTCTGTTTACAGACTACGAAAAAATGTGTTCCCGTTAGAATATCTGGAATCTTTTAATAACTATGCAGTAATAAAATTAACATATTGGAGTATATATTATGGAGTATTTGTGACAACTATCATTTGAAATATTCTCTGTTAGTACTTTAGTGGTTGGTCAGCTGAGATAGACAGCATTACTTCTAGGCTTACTCTGGATGACTTTCAGAAATTTCAGAACAACTATGTGAACATTTGAGGATAACCTCTGTGTGTATACCCATGTGTGAACTCACACAGTGGAAATGTTGCTTTTTCATAGTCATTCCCATGACCAGAATGTGATTCACATCTTACCATTTTCAAGAGAAAGGTTACCAGAATAAGTAGTTGCTGTTTAAGCAATTGTGATGTTTTGGTATCTTTGTAATACGCTCAAATTCAACTTAATTTACAAGCAGCTGCCAATTTTCCTTCTCTATCTACGCTGGCTGTCTAAGCTATGCTACAAAGAGAGTTTTTTTTCTTTTTTTTTTTTTTTCTGAAATTATATCTGAAAATGTATCTTTGTGTGTGTGTGTGTGTGTGTGTAAAATTAATGAATTTAAAAAAGAATGCATTTTATCTTGATAATCAGGAGCAATTCTTTAAGTTGGAAGCAAAAGTCAAAGTTTCCATCCTCAAATGGCTACTTCACAACCTGTGCCTTTTTCCCTGAGTTTGGCAGTGCTTTTGGTATTGCTGTGTCATTTTCTAGGCATGAAGACAGCAGCACGGCTTACATTTAGCATGAAATTCACACCAGCAGAAAAGCGCAGACTGTGCAAAGTAAGGTTTAAGTGGGTGGTAATTAACATAGCTGGATAGGGTTGATCTGTATGTAACAGGAAATTATCTTTTAATGGAGACATAGAGGTTACACTAGCCCACCTTGACAGTTGTGGGTTTTTCTTCCTTCCTTCCTTCCTTCCTTCCTTCCTTCCTTCCTTCCTTCCTTCCTTCCTTCCTTCCTTCCTTCCTTCCTTCCTTCCTTCCTTCCTTCCTTCCTTCCTTCCTCCCTCCCTCCCTCCCTCCCTCCCTCCCTTCCTTCATCCCAAATAAGAATTCTGTGAAGGTGTTCTTATGGTGACTGCTCTTTTTCTTAAGATTGGAGAACTTTCCTCTGCTCCCAAAACTAAGTGCATGCAGTAGCATTCTCTTCATGTTAAAAGGCCATATCTGCCAACCAGAGCACATGATAGCGAGTGTGTATTAATGACAGACACTAAACACAGAACTGTACAGTGAGGACAAGCAGAGGACTGAGACTGCTCTGAAATGCATCAAGGACTAAATATTATGAACCTAGGATTCCTAAAGGATTCTGGAAAATGTTTAGTATCACATTGGATCTTTGAAATCTGATTCTTGAGATAGGGCTCAAGACTAACAAGCTGAATGGCTTGATCTAATTGTGCTACCATATGTAGCAGAATCTCAGGTACGAACAAGGTATCATTGTATCATCATCCTGGATTGGAAATAAGTACTATACTCCTTAATAAGTTCAATGGGAAGGACAACAGAAAAGTCTTTTTGGGAATCCATTAGTTTAAGCTCAAGCATAAACTCTAGCCGCAAGACAACTTGAACATATAAGCTAGCGGTTTCATTTGTTTGTTGGTTTTTCCAAGAAGGTCTGAAGTATCAGGGAGGATTTCCATCAGCACAGCGAGAACTCACTTGAAATTGAAATCCAAAACTGGGTCAGAAAAGTCCTAAGAGGCTGCAGTTCAATACTGTAGCTGATATTCTATCATCTCTTCTTTTGTAGAGCTAGCAAAACTCAGATTTTTTGAGTCATTCTATTCAGGATGAGAAAATGATGATTCAGTCAGGCATTACTGTCTTGATGAAGTCCTCTTTACAAATAAAGCTTTGATTCACTGAACACAGCATAAATCAAACAGTAAAGCAAGGTACTTTTGTTTACTGCTCCAAGACCTTTTTAGCAGCATACACCTAAAAACCCTTTAGCTTCCTTTTTACCTTAGGGCAAAATGTAGTTTTGCTATCTGTCTCATTCTGAGAAAGCCACACACAATCAGCCTGTAAGTTTTGCACTCCCATTTTCCAGGAGGTTTTCTTTATGCCCAGGTACAACAGCTGAGGCAAACTGTAAGCAAAAACCTTGATTTAATTTAGTACATGGCAATAAAAGTATGACTAAGGAAGGGAATGCACTTCAATGCACATTATTTTGACTTTGCCATTTAACCAGTGCTTCTTGATTTTATGATATCAGGCAAAACACTGGCCAGAAATGTATCTTCACTTGCTACATAAGCTTTTTTTTTTTTTTTTTTGGATGGAGCTGTGTGTTTGGGATGGAGCTAATCAGTGGTTTTATCATATTCTTACTTAGATGAAAGGTGATTATTAAGGCTGTCAGGCTAAGTGAGGTCTAACCTAAGCGTAGTAAGGATGAGCAATGATTTGGCAGCAGATAGCTCATTAACACTAAAGAGTATTTTCTTGTACATAAGCTGGCGCTCATTTCTTCCTAAAGAAATTTCTGTCTGTGTCAAGGCACTTTTCTTGCATGTTCTAATCAAGAGGCCTGAGGATCACAAGAGCACTGACATCCCTTGTTTATATGTGGGATGTGAAATTTACTTCAGTATGACAGATTTCACATTTGTTTTCATTTTACAAATATTTATAAATATTCTGTTTGTTTTTGTTCTATAAATTTTAAGACATTACACTCTAGGAAAAAAGCTAACACCTTCCCTCACTACAGGGTATAATCTTAATAAGCTGTTTTTGTGGCTATTGGAAAATTCAGCTTCACTTATGTATTTAGTCACTTACAAAAGCAACCCTCTTCTTTGAATACTACATGTCCTTGAATTTAATAGTTTGAATTATAATTTTCTTTAGAGGAAACCATTCATTCTCAGTTCAGATGGAAGGATTGATGGCTGATAGAAGTCAGAAAATAAATTAAAAAATGAACCAAGTTAAATTATCAGTGGAAAAACTAATATATGAAAAACAATAAAAAAGTTTACTATTCTGAGCTGCTTGCTAAACAGACAACTTGTTTTTCAAGTGATTACTAAAGACCAGAAGTATCAGTGTTACTAGAGTAATATAAATCAATGAACTAAACAAATTACACATTAACAGCTTTCTCATTAAGTCTGTCTTTAAACACACACCTTTAAAAATCAACATGTCATAAATCTAGATCGATGCCTTTCTCTGTAACTGGTAAATACTAAGTGTTGTACACAGATTCTTTAAAAATTTATGTGATGCTATTACTCAGTCCTATAGAGTCACACTGCCTGTAGCACATGACAGGAGCATGACTCATAACCTCATTATTCCCTGTAACATCTGATTCCTGTTCTTTCATGTCTTTGTTGAAAATCACTTCCTTACTGCTGTGGTTCTATGTGTTTTCTTATTCCTCCATATCCAAATTTCCAATTCCAGGAATGCCATCTCTCCATATAACTCATTTCCATGCAGATTCTTTTCCTCCTTTTAGGAAGGATCTAGTTCCCTCCTTATCAAAGGGCCTCTGTTCAACAGTGTTCCTAGGTATTTCCATCTCATAAATTCTCTACACTATATCAAATATAACTGTACTTGCATTTAATATCCCATCTAGCCAGGAGCTCAAAATACCTTCAATTTCAGCATTTCATTACCGAAACACAGTGTTTTCCCATTCTTACTAATACTCATAATGCTGCATGCCTCACCCTCATTCTCCCCTTCATACTTCTGTCCAATAGAGTTATTTTGTTTTGTTGTCATGTTAACATCCCTGATTTCTTTCTACCTCTTCAAACACATACTTTTCTGTCCTCTGTTATTATTTTACTGTTATATCTGGGAAAGCTATTCATGGTGTTCCAATTTTGAACTATAATAGGAGGAGATGCTAAAATAAGACAAAGGAAAGGAAGGTAATGAATGACTAATGACATTACCAAAGCATTAAAATGTTCTGAGTTGTGGAATATTTGCATTAGTCATATTATTTGCACATATTATTTCTCAGAACAAAATAAACCAATTGTATGCTCCAGCACCATTGGCATCATGTGTACAAACAGACAGGTGAATCAGCCTGTTATAAATGCAGTTAAATTTGACTCAGATTGTTACTTGCTTTGCATGTTGTAGTTCTTACACTAAACAGCAAAAAATAAGATATTGTATGTTGAACTTTTAGTATGCCATTTTCTCCTATTTCAAGCTCAGGCAATATAGCTTTCCTATACAGATCACAGCAATGAGTCCTATAATGTCAGTGAAGCAAAAAACATACAGATGCCATTAGAAGACAACCAACCTATGCAGAGCCAATAAAATAGCAATTAGGTAATTTACATCTGCATAAGCTAAAATAGGGGAGAGGAGTTAATTAGAAAATCTTATGTCTGCCTCTTTACTTAAGGAAATTGCCTTACTACATCCTTCTTCCTTGTACCCCAGAATCCATCTAGGAGAACACATGCAGAGGAGAAGGAAACAGCTAAATTAACTCTTAAATACTTTTAAATTGCTAGAAACTTACCTGGTGTCTAAGCATCTTTTGAGAGAGAGAGGGAGAGAGAGAGAGATCAGGATGAAACTGTGCTGCTGCTCAAGGATTCTTAAATAAATGTCTCACTGATGCTAGCAAAGTGATAAAATATGTTATACATGCATAATCTATTCCTCTTATACCAGGCTCTCTGACTGGGAAGACAGACAAAGAAGAACTGCATGTCACTTTCCAGTGTTCCTGTTAAAAAAGTCTAAACTCAGCACAACCACAAAATTTTTGAATGCTTTCTCCCATTCCCTGCTCAAAAAGAAAAGGAATGTGCATTGGACTTTGAAAATTATATGCTCTGAAACCACCAACATTTTTTTTCCTAGCAATTTATTAGCTTAGTGGTAAAGCCCTTCATGTCTTTTGTATTTCAAACTGAATTTTCAAGTGAGAATGAACTCATGAGCTAAAGTCCACAGCATTAGCAAAGTTCATAGCCAGAGCTTGACTGTCATTCAAAAGATGTCCTTCCTTTGCTTTTCATCTTCCATTCTCCTTAATGATGGTGTATTATGAATTACATCCTGCATAGTAAATAACATAATTTCTGTAATTTTTATATAGGTCTTAACTTTAGTTTCCCTTCCATAGATAGAGCAATTTTATTTTAAATTCCTTGAGGAAGAATTAAAAAAAGTTAGTTTGGGGGCACATTAAAAATATCTAAGAATGGCCGTTCGGATTCCTTCCTTGTATGTCTTGTCCTGAGAAAACATTTTGCATGTTTTTCTTTGAAAAAAAAAAAAAAAGACACTTAAACAGAAATAATAATAAAGATACTTTCAAGTAAATAAAAATGTTTTTTATTTGTTTGTTCGTTTTTCAAATGATGAAGGGGTATAATAATGGAGACGTGGAAAAGTGAGCAGCATGGTTGTTGTTTTTTTTTTTTTTACATAATCTTGTTAGACGTATTTTGGTTCTCCAAACCAAAACTAATGAAACTTCAGATACAGTTCTAACAGTACATGAACACCATTAATTCACTGAGGTGAAGGGAAAATAATAATTATCTCATATATGAATGTTCTCTTGCTTATTATAACAATTACTTATAGAATTTTCCTCATTTACTGTTTAAATTTCCTTAGTTATTTTTTCCAATTTTCTCGAAGATGAAACTCCATCTGCATATTTTTTCAAATATATTCTTTTGTGTCAGGTTACACTGTTTCAGTGAAGAGCGCAGACCACATGCTCTTTAGTTGGATCCCCTAGCATTTAAAGCAAGTCAGATTCAACTGTATTTCCACAGAAGCCCAGGCCCTGTTCCCTGCTGTTCCTTGCTGCCTTATTATTACTTGACAGCTCGTCTCCCTGAGGGAACTGTGAATATTTTGCCAACAGCCATCCCAACCATTGTCTCCAGACAAAAGAAAGTGGGGTCCTTGCTGCATACGATATGAATTCAAATCTTTGGAATTTCTCAGGAGATTAGCACTTAAGGAGAGCTAGATAGAGAGTGTTTTGTTTTTTTTTTTTTTGGGGGGGGGGGAAGTTACCCAAAGCTTTTTGCTCCAGGTACTGAGTCCTTCAGTATTTTATTTTATTTTTCCCACTAAGAGGTTAGATTTGGGCAAGTGTGGAAGAAAAGACAGGTGCTCTGTCTTTGTCTTGGTTAACTATTAAATTGCTTAACTATTCTTACATTAATTGGCAATTTTCTGTGGTCAGAATAATATACTTAAACACTGTTATATTTGTCCTGAGACGAAATACAGGAAATTTTATAGTGGCAATGAAGCAAAATCAGCAGGTGTGATTATCATGATAACTACACCCCTGGGTGCTTAGAAGCACATGGCTGCATCTGGTCCATAGTTATCTCTCCAGGGGTGAGATTATTTCATGATAACCGCACCGCCCTAATGGCCCATTGCTTAAGTAGTATTCATGACCCTTATACAGAATCCTGCCCTTATTGAACAGAGATTTTCTCCCCCATCCCAGCTGTCTCCACTTTAATGTTTTTACTATAATTCTTTCTTTGTTCATTTTTGTTCATTAATGAGGTGCTTTTAATTTAAATGCAGAGTGCATTGACTTTAATAGCAGAATTGCAGATGAATAAAATGGATGCTAAACACTAAAAAACAACAATTTATCTAGATTCCAGGTACAGAATAGCAGATTTTGTGTTACACATCTGGTAGAACCAGATCAGCATTATTTGCTGTGAAAGTCTCAGTTCCAGAATATGGAATTTTTCCAGTACTCTGAAGAAAGAATGATTACTTTGTCATTGCATTATTGCTAGAGGAGGTGTAAATAAAGAAAAGAGAGCAGGGACAAGAACATCTCTTTTTTCACCTCATAATCATTGGCAAGCATTGGCAAGCAGTGTGACCAGAGCTCTAAATTGTGGCAGAGGCAGAACTCCAGAACTCATGAAACTGAGGGCTGGGCAATGCAGGTACAAGTTCATTGTCACTTGCAATTCCTGTCATCATTTGACTCATGGTATATATAAGTTGTGGAGGAACTCTGTTCCTAAATGTCTATGTCCCATCTCACCTAATTAAGCCTGGCTAATAGTGTGCAACAGTAAACACTGCGTAACCAGTGAATACAAAAAGAAAACAAGTCCTACAGCTGAAGGAAATATTTTTTTGTACTTCACATATTAAATTCTTTTGCCACTTCCCTTTAAAGGTTAATGCATTTTCCCGGCAGTTTAAGTTGAACACAAAGGCTTAGAAAGAGACAAAATGACAGAGAAGTGAGTGCTACCAAGTAAAAAACAAAGGCTTTCTTCCTCTTAATAGGACTCAAGACACCACTAATCTCATCTGGTTTAGCTGATAAGGGAAGGCGTGAGATGGCGAAATGGATTCAAAACAGAAATATTTCTTTATTAGGCACATTCAACTTTTTTGTTTTTGTTTTTGTTCTTGTTTTATTTTTCCAATAAAAATAAAAGCTAAGATGACTGCTTTTCACAAGGTACTAACCATTCAATTAGTTAAATCAATATTTTATTTTTAAATTGAGTGGATGCCACAAGATATTTCTTAATTAATTTCATAATTCCTAAGAGCAATTAAAAGGATTATTGTGAGAATGACTGTTGTAATTTAAATCAATTTTACTACATAAAGTTATTTTACCCTCATATTCTCTCTCCCTAGCAACAGTGGATCAGAGCATGACAAGGAAGTGAGATATGCCCAGTGCATCCAGGCAGGGTAAACACAAACTAGAATATTTGATTGCCTGAGTCTCACACCTCCATTCAGTCTGAATAATACAGCTTCACTCTTTCAGGGTTTTAAAAACATTTATAAATTAATTTGCACATAAGGAACAAAGGAAAAATGTTTTAAAATAAAAGATGGAATTTGTATATTTTTTCCCTTTTCTTATTTTTCTGATGCAAAATATATATAAGTGAAAAAGCTAGGACGACTAAAAATTCTATGATAAAGATGGATGCTGTTCAAAAACAAATACTGTATTACATTAGGATTTTTTTTTTTTAATTAATGAGCAATAAAAAATCTTTAAAAAGTAATAAACAATCTTGGGGTTTTAAGCAATTTACTTCCACATCTACACTTTGGATCCACAAGTATATTCAAGAGGGAAGCAACAGCAGAACGCAGTACTTCGTTTTGTCTTTTAACTTCAGGAATCCCAGCTCAGAAGCCCCTTGAGAGCTCAGTGAATAATTTAATTCTCCCTCCAAAAGGGAAAAATATCAAAATCCACAGGCTTTTCCTCTTAGAACATCTAAGCAAAATTGTCTTCCTATGCAAGTACTTTTCAGGCAGCCACTCAAGTGCCTGGCTAACATAGCTTTGTGTTATATACTGTGCATGGAAAGCAACACAAAATTACTTTAAGCCTTAACTTCAGATATTCCAAGCGTGAACATTTTCTTTAATAACAGTGCTGTAGAAGGAGGGGGAAATGTGAGTGTTTATCTCTTATCTTTTTCTTGATGTTTATTAGTAAATATCTCTTTTTCCTAACACGGAAAGAATTAGTGAGACATAAGGGAACAAAGAGAACCTAAATGAATGAAATTCCCTTAATCTCCAGTTGAATGATACCTGAGCAGTTCTCAGTGATCAATGGTGAATGTGGTACTTGTGAAGAAAATACGATTACTCAATCATGACTTGGGATGCAAATCAATATGTGGAAGGAAACTTTTCATTCCTAGTCTGTAAAACAAATTGGAAGGAATTTCCCTTACGTGACATAAGAGTCTATTTATTTTACACATGCCATCTGCAGGAGCAAATGTTCACTGCTTTTCTGGATTGTAGTCTGTTCAGGAAAACATGTAATCATGCCTGCATTCAGCATGTGAACTGTCCCATAGAGGTTGAAATGATACAATTTAAAAAGATTGTTCAATTCCTTAAAGCTAAGCTTATGTTTAACTGTTATCTTTTACTGCGATCATGCTTTTTAGAAGTGTGAAGTACTGGGCACGACCAGTGTGCTCATATGCAACTCTATACTCATATGTACCTCTGAAAACATTTTTATAACTGAAAGGAAGAATTTTAGTGAGGAATCTCTAATTCTTTCATGCTTTCTTTTGTCATCCCCTAAGAAATGCAAAAGATCTGTACTAATAATATGAAAATTGGCCTTTGTTGTCAGGGAGATATTTAGCCACAAATTTCATTGTAAAAAGTTCCTGGTGTCAGTTTTTCTTCGAGATGTCATTCATCCTTCTTTGTATGTGTGCCAATGGAAATTTTCTTGTTTATAACAGAGGAAACCTTTTTGATGTAGCAAATATTCAAGTCCTTGAAGGAACAGCTATATTTGAAATAAATCTGATTATTGCATTTTCAAGCTGTTTTTTTTTTTTTTAGTATTCCTTTTCAAACAAATGATTTTTTTTTGAATGAAATCTGATGTTTTCAATGAACAAAAAGCATTGAAAGTTTTCTGTATTGTTGTATGTCTCATGCTGAACTGACAAATTATAAGACAGTGAAGGAAATAATTACCTTTTCCTGTAAGTTTAGAGCTGTTTCAGATCACAGAAAGTACGGTGTAATTAGACAAGAGGGATAAGACATGGGAAAATAAAGATGAAAAACACCATTAACAGGTCTGAAGAAATGAACCCTGGTTATAAATATCACGTGGTAAAACTTGCCAACTAGACAAAGGGGAAGTAGTTTCATTATTAATACAACATTATTTTGGATAAAACCATTATGATTCTCTCTTTTAACTTAAGGCCATTACTGAACTTTAAATTATATTCAATGTGATTTATATCCACAATTAAAGTGCATAGCAAATCTTTCACACAGGTTCTGTTATGTATTTCATTTCACTAAATAAGCTATCTTGTTTAAACAAAGATTTTTAATAGCTTTGTATATTCTTTAATTTAAGATAGATTCTGCTTTATCAGCGTCAATAATACTAATGTTGATAAAAGATTTTATAATTTCTATGTTACTTCAACTTTTGTCTGATTATACTTTATATACTTTATTTTTTTTTTAAAAAAAAGAAATAGTATTTATTGGTAAGGTTATGTTGTCTCTGAGCTTTGGGTACATTTAAAATATACTGTGCGTAGCAGATTTCAAAGTTAGAAATCAATTGGTTAAGAGCTAACCAAACAAAGGCATATCAAAGGCAGATTACCCCCTTACCTGAGACATATCTTAAATATGAATACTTGTTTATTCAGCAAAAAAATAGCTTGCTAGATTTTGTGATCGTAGGTGGATATACAGAGAGAGAGAGAGAAAGAGTTTGCAGAAATGCTGAAAAATAAAAAAGGGGATAGGTTTTCAAAGCTGTAGATTATGTGATAAAATTACCCTTATTTTAGTGCTCTTTGCAAAAAATATAATTGAAAATAAAACTTTTTTTTTTCAAACGGTTAATTTTTTACTAATTTAGGCTCCCCACAGACTTCAGAATTTAACGAAAAAAAAAACCACCAAACCAACCATTCTAAAATATTCTAAAAAAGATACTGATTACTTTAAAGATGTCCTGAAGGAGGAGGAAAGATGGGTCTCTGTATACCATTTAATGCTCTGCCCAATGTAGACGTAATATATATAATGCAATGGCATTAACGCACTAGATGGAGAATTGCCCTGGCACTAGCAGTCCTTCCAAATAGCATCTCCTTCCAAATAGTGCACGTTTTTAGTTCCTTTTGTAACTGAGATGACAAACTTCTTGAAATGATAGGGTATAATTTCCTGATACTCTTGCTGTGCAGTAATGAAACTATTTATGTATAATAAAACAAGAGCATTTAGGCTACCAAATAGAAAAAAGCCATATAAGCATAAAAAAAATATATTACCTGGGTAATTCATTTTCTGACAATGGTTAAGCAAATTCCTTTATGTATGTGTTGAATAGTCAACGGTCGCTACCCTCAAGAATGCTGAGGAGAAAAATAAAAATTAAGAGCTGAGAAGCTTTTATATGTAATCGACTGTTAGGATTTATTAGAAAAAAACATTTCAGCTCTTATTAAAAATGATGAAACAAGAAAGAATCTATTAGAAAATGAACTGGATGGATATATATATATTTAAGAATATACTCCATGACTACAAAGACTATTTACTTATCAAATTTGTGGAAGAGTATTACCCCACTGCACATAATGTAGTAGACTGCTTATTCATAAGCCAAAATGTGTAATGAAAATATCTCATGAAGGTATGGAGCCAAACAAAAAATGAGAACAGCTCATTTTGAACCCAGAAAAACATGAATGAGAGAGGTACTCCCTCTTCTATGTATTTAGAGAAAAAGAGCACTCAGAAAACCTTTGGAACTGATCCAGCTCATTTCTCTGACCTCCTTCTCAATGCTCTCAGTCTCCTCGGTGGTGTAAGAAAGCAGAAGATAAGAACTCTCTCCTTCATCCCTGTGGCACCTGCCTGAATCTGCACAGCGAGTTCCTGGGTCAGCATGCCTTATGATTTCACAAAGGCAAGTTAAAAAGGAGCGAAGGAGTTCTAAGAATCTATTTAGTTATAGTTTTCTTTCAAAGATTTTGAATAAGCTGTTTAGATGATTTTATATGTTTAAGCACTAAAAGCTTATTTACTTGAACATTGAGTCATTCAGAGCCATTTATTTCTGGAGAGGATATATGAACTAAGCTCTGGTATGCCAAAATAAACAGTAGAATTAAATTCACATCTCACATTCGTTTTTTGCTCTCAAGACAATGCCTTGACTGGTTTCTTTAGAGAACTGGCTTGCTTCCTTAAGGCTTATAAAAGTTAAGGATTTTTTAAATAAATGTTTTAGGTAATTTACAATAGCCTAGGCAAGACTTAATCTTGTCAATAAAACTCTTTTGCACATTTGTAAATATTCTGAGTATCAGGAATACAAAGAAAAAGCATGGTACAACTTATGGAAATAAGGTGACAAAGTCTTGTCTACATGCAAATCCAGAAAAACAAACAAACAAACAAACAGAAACAAACACACAAAAAAACCCCATACTTTTTATTTTAGGCTTCAGGCAAAGGAGATTCTCTCTGGAGTAATCATCTCTTTTATTTAGTTGTGTTTTTGAATTAGCCTTGCCTTTCTCTAATAATAAAATTGTCATAATTAATAGTAATTATCATTTTATTTTATTTTATCTTTGAGTCCCATCTGAATACAGACAACTGCAGGAGGTGAAAATTGTGCTAACCATGTTAAGCCTGGCATAAGGAACTGGCTTTGAGAACAGAGCTGTATCTTCTATAAAAATATCTAGATTTAATTTTAACATTTTAGGATTGCAAAATTAAAAATAAAAATAAATTATATCTGTGCTTTTAAATTTATGTTACATTTCTATTCTGAATTTATGTTTACCACTGAATCTTCTCAGTCTTTGTCAGGCTGAACATCCCATCACTAGTTTTCTTTACAATACAAATATAGTGTGATCAAGTCAAACATGTTTTCTAAGTTGATTAATTTGAACTCATTTTTTTCATTATAAAACATATTTTTCACATACTACTCTTAAATGTTTAGAAAAGACAGTTGTCTCTAAAAAAGCAAAACCAGAATCACTTCACATAAGAAGACCAAGAGTATGTTTGTATAAAAAGGGATAAAGTTTGCAATTATTCCTCTCAAAGAGAAAATATGAGCTATGTTTGTAACCGCCATTTTCTGTAGAATGTTTCCAAATCTTCACTATCTCTTCTTTTCACAAAGTCTGAAGGTACAGATAGAATAAGAAAATCATTAACTGAGGCAGCAGTCCTGAACTCTCATGAGAGAATTCTTCATAATTCTAAAATATAATAGAAACATCTTTCTCTTTAACATCTTTTTTATCCTCAGCAGGGTACAGACATATTTATTTAATATTTCTGTATTTTGTGCATGTTAATAGCCATATAAAAGTGACTGGTCAGCACTTTTCTGTGATGTTTTAGTGGTGTTAAGAATGAAGTTATTAGTTGTGGGGATCTGTAGGGATTTTTGATTCCTCAGAATTTTAGAATCAGTATGTTCACTCTAACAAAAGATATTTTCAAGTTCAGTTAATCTTATTAACATCTTTATGAAGCCATGAAGCCACGTTAGACGTACCATGATACTTTCTGGCCTTATATTATGTGAATCTATGTCTCAAAACACATAAAACAAACAAACAAACAAACATATACTTACTGTAGGAGTGTTTCTATATTTTGCTTGATTTTGACAGGAAAAATGATACATAGTAAAACTGACAAAAAAAAAAAAAGAGAAATATACTTTTGATTCACCCATGTTTACCATAGCTAGTCCTTGTAAGGTCTTTTAAATCTGTCTCATGTAGTCAAGTTTGAATTTCACACACACCTACCAATATGTAAAAGAAAGTTATTTTTAAAACAGCATACTTAGGGATAGAGAATTTTTAATATAGCAAAAGTGTTCTGGTTTCAGGAATTTTTATCACTAATATGTGGAAGCCTTAGTTCTGACTGTTTGGTGTGACTAGACAAAATTTTACAGGAAAAGTGGGAAGGACTTGGGTGGCTGAAAGAAGAAGGTGAGTGAGGGCTCCATGGGAAGAAGAAAGGGCAGAGGTCTGTAAAGTAATTTATTCTCTTGATAACTTAGATGCATAATGGCTTGTTTGCATTTTCAGTAGTCCATGATAAAGACAGGTTGCAAAATAATATTTACCTACCAGAAATATTTATGAGCAGTTAAAGTTTCCATCATTTCACACATTTTATATTATCTTATAATCATGAATATCTTTCACAAAATACTGCTCTTACACATGACTACTACAGTTGCTAATTGTATCTTAAAGAATATCCTACAAAGATTGGAAACCATGGTTATACAGAAATGTGTATATCATACATCAGCAGACAGAAGAGCTCAGACATTTAACACAAACTGCCTTCAGAACGAATGATTTCTGAACAACATAATTATATTCTGGTAGAT
This sequence comes from Anser anser, assembly GCF_964211835.1. NCBI lineage: Eukaryota > Metazoa > Chordata > Aves > Anseriformes > Anatidae > Anser > Anser anser. The sequence continues at coordinate 23,473,177 of NC_139724.1, forward strand.
TTAAGAATGTATGCTAAGATTATTAAAGTACAAGTTCATTCCAGCAGTAAGTTCAGCAAAGGCTCTAAGTCCATGACCAGCTCTCTATGGTATCGAAGTACAACGCTTAACACACTCTTTTTGCTTCTAAACAGTAGGAGAATAATCAACCTAAAGAACATACAGAACATGAAGAATAAATGAAATAATACTAATAATTATCTCATGTACATAGATTTTCAGTTTTAAAAATGTCTCTGTTAATATATGAATTACACGTCTGTTTCATAATGTGCGTGTTATGAGATGTGACGTTAGTCTTTGTTTTCCATCTCCCTAAAACCTTAATGTCCTCAAGATAATTTATCATTTTTCCTAATGAAAAGAACTGAGTGCAAAATCCTGAATTTTACCATTAGCTGGAGGAAGATAAGTGGCAGGACTCAGTTTTCTTGTCTGAAACATGGCTTTACCTTATAAAATGTTCATTCCACAAAAGGATTGCTGCAACTGATCCAAATTGCAGATGCTTTTCTGTGTACAATCATAAACTCATAATAAGTATCATAAAATGTATGGACTCAGGAAGTGAGATGGGGTGACATGGGAAGACTACAGGGATGCTGTTCTCCTTTGTAGGAAGAAAATTTGTGTGGCTAAATTGTGTGGCTCAATTAGAGCTGAAGCTAGCCAGAACTGTGGAGGACAATAATAAAAAGTTTTTTTTTGTTTTTGTTTTTTGTTTTTTAATGTTTCAACAGTAAAAGGAGGACCAGAGAAAACACTGCTCCATTATTTGATGAGGATGGTCATCTCACAAACAGGAACATAGACACATAGACAAAGAAAAGATGTTTAATACCTTTTTTTGCATCTGACTTCAACACTGATGATGGACTCTTGGACCTCAAGTGCCCTGAATTGGAAGACTGTGACTGTAGGAACAAAAAACTCCCAGCCAACCCCAAAGTTGTGTGGGATTTGCTGCTCCACTGGATGCATATCTATGGGTCCTGATAGGATTCATCCCAGGGTACTCAGAGAGCTGACTGATGTCATCATAAAATCTCTTTCAATTATTTTTCAATGGTCTTGGGAATCTGGAGAGGTCCCAGTTGACTGGAAGCTGGCAAAAGTCATTCCAATTTTCAAGAAGGGCAAGAAAGAAGACCCTGGTAATTACAGGCCTGTCAGTCTCACTTCAGTGCCTGGTAAAATTATGGAAAAAATTATTCTGGCATTTACTGAAAAACACCTGAAGGAAAATGTGGTCATTGGCCATAGCCAACGTGGGTTCATGAGGGGAATGTCCAGCTTAACAAACTTAATTTCCTTTCATGACAAGGTCACCCATCTAGTTGAGCAAGGGAAGACGGTTGATGTAATCTTTTTGGATTTCAGTAAAACCTTTTATACTGTTTTTCACAGTATCCTTCTGGACAGAATGTCCAGCATACAGCTAGATAAAAATATAATATGATGTGTTCTCTTCAGTGTTTTCATAAATGACTTGGATGTAGGACTAGAAGGCCTTTTGAATGTTGGCAGATGATACTAAATTGAGAGGAGCTGTTGACTCCTTTGAGGGTGGCGAGACCTTGCAGAGAGATGTTTACAAGTTACAGGGCTGGGCAATCACCAACAATATGAAGTTGAACAAGACCAAGTTCCAGATTCTGTACCTGGGAAGGGGCAATCCTAGCTATGTGTACAAACCAGAAGAAGAGAAGCTGGAGAGCAGCCCCATGGAAAGGGATCTCGTCAGCAGCAAGTTGAACATGATTCAACAGTGTGCCCTGGCAGCCAGGAGGGCCAAACATACCCTGGGGTGCATCAAGCATGGCAATGCTAGATGTTTGAGGGAAGCGATTGTACCATACTTTCTCTTTGCTGGTTTGGCCTCACTTTTGGGCACCACAGTATAAAAAGGACATAAAACTATTAGAGAGCGTCCAAAGCAGGGCTACAGACATGGTGAAGGGTCTACAGAAAAAGACATATAAGGAGAGGCTGAAGTCACTTGGTTTATTCAGCCTAGAGAAGAGGGGACCGAGGGGACACCTCCTACTGGCCTACAGCTTCCTTATGAGGGGGAGAGGAGGGGCAGGCAATGATCTCTTGTCTTTGGTGGCCAAAGACAGGACCTGAAGGAACAGTGTGAACCTGCAGCAGGGGAGGCTCAGGTTGGATATGAAGAAAAGGTCCTTCACTGAGCGGGTGGTTGGGCACTGGAGCAGGCTCCCCAGGGAAGTAGTCACAGCACCAAGCCTGTCAGAGCTCAAGAAGTGTTTGGACAATGCTCTCAGACTTACTGGCTGATTTTTGTGTTGTACTGTGAAGACCCAGGAGTTGGACATAATGATCCTTAGGGATCCCTTCCAACTCAGGATATTCTATGATTCTATAAAACTATATTCTATAAATTATATAAATTTTATATAATTCTATAAAAAGAATTAAGGGAGGTTGGACATGATCTCTTGAGGTCCCTTCCAACCCCTACAATTCTGTGATTCTGTGATTCTGTGTGAAACTGCTCCTAATTGTATTACTAGTGGTCTTCTGAACATGGTTTGGTATTTAAGCATTCCCTTCTGACATTAATGAGATTAGTTGATATGTTTTTCCTTAATACAGTTTTCTTATTGACACAAATATCCCACTTCAAATTAGGATAGGAATAGAGTATTTTTGGTAGTTATCCAGATTTCTTCAAATACATTCTTATTTCTTGGTTATGAGATATTTATAAAATGATATTAACAATAAATTTTTTTTGCAGGTCGTGCTGTATGAAATTCTTTAGGGATGGCAACTCTTTTCAAATGTTTTTGACATAGCCAGGATTGTTGAATTGAATACAAGATCTGTCTGGAGAAAATCATTCCAGAAGACAACTATTATAAGAGATTGTTGTAAAATTAACATAGTAGTGTTGCAAATTTTTGACTACTAAATCCATATAGCAATTTGAGAGTAGGTTGCCAGTTGTGTTCAGCACTGGGAAAGGTTACACACATTTCTGGTGCAATCTGAGACTTCCTGTAGCTATCAGTACCCTGGAGAGTAAGTACTTTGAGAAGTTGTGTTAAAATCACTAGATTTCAGAGGAAGGAGGACCTAAACTACTCTTATTTTCTAGCTTTATCTCTAAGGAGGTCCAAAGTTAAAGCTGCCTTATTCTTTTTACTTTAATTTAGTAATGTTTATCAGAATATTATACATTTCAAAATAAACTGACTTGGCTGCCTCCCTCTATATGCAGTAGACAGAAAGGTTTAAGGTTCAACAAGGTTTTCATTCACTTCAGTCCTTTTTCATGAAATGATAGGAGAGAACCATCTTAGCTAAACATTGCAGAACCTTGAGGACTAAAATGAAGATCTGATGCAAATTCACCTCTAGAAATGAATGGTAAGGTGCATTGTGCCTCCGTATGTATACTGATAACTAGTTGTGGTTCAGTTTCATTATATTTGCTTGTCCCAAACTGGACTGACTTCATAGAGCTTAACATATACCTGCTTCTCTGTTTCCAGTTTTGGATAGCCATCACAGGCACTTTATATAGCTTCCTTATATAAAACAATAAAATTGTGATATAAAGGGGGGAAGAGACAATTAAACACATTATTTATTTTCAAAAAAGCATCTTTAATGCTTTTAAACAGTAAAACCTTTTAAACTACTTATACAGTAGTGCAGACAGGAGTTCCTTTTTCCAAAAATTCTCCCATTCTGAGACTTCTGATGGTTCATAGGATACAGAATTCTGTATTCTTTATAAAGTAGTACATACCAATAACTCTCAGCTTATGTCTGGTACTACTTCAAAGACTTCATCTTTCATGTCAGTTAAACTAGCCAATGTGCATGCACGTATTCTGATTTAAATGAGATTTTATCACTGATTTCCGTCATAAGGAGAGGTGACAAAGATTGTTCACATGATTTGAGTAAATTTAAATGCTACTGGTTGGGTGATAGTCATTGTTGCATTTGACTAAGGTTTTAGTTATTTTAGCTGTTCTTTGGTAGCTCATTTTTTTGATGTCTTAATATATAGCATTTTCAACTCTACTGAGAATAGCTGCTACATTTTAGAACATACAATTAAATATTTACTTTGTGCCCATGTATATTTTTGCCATTGTTTCTACTGTGAAAGCTGAAAGATTGTCCTGTGAGAGCTAGAGTTCTATTTGATCTACAGTGAAATTAAAACCAAGTTACCTAATTGCATACAGTATAGGCAAAAACTCTAATATCAAGAAAATGAACATGAGCCATTACAGAGAAACTGAAATTCTAAAAAAATAAATCAATTCTTTCTTCTTCATTTGTGTTAGGCACATCTATTAGGTAAACAAGAAACAATGCTGGACTTTCTAGATAGGTTACATCTATTTGGTGACTTAAATTTCTGCAGAGTACTTCAAAACAACTTCTGCCAATTGGTAGGCAGGCTATCCTGTGCATTGTATTTACTCATGAGAAGAGGATCAAGAATTCACATTTAAAAAACTTTAAATGGAATTTTGAATGTGAACGATCTGTACCTCAAATAGCTGTGAAAAGCTTGAAAACTGGCATATAACAGAAACTACAGCATTACAACTATTATTCTAAGGCTATTTGGCTATTTCTTCTTTTTTTTTTTTTTTCTTTCCTTGCATTCTCATCATCTTTGCAAACACCCAAAGAAGCAAACAATCCAATGACAAGATTCACTTATGGTTATATACATGTTTGTTTAGCAAAGAGTGGCAGCCATCCTCATTTCCAAATGGATACAATATTATAGCTCATTCAGATTAATCAAAAGAATATAAAAGCATAGGGACTGAAATTGGCACTCAGTATTGGAGAAAGACAAAATGGCTGAAGAGGACTAAGGAGAACAAGAGGTGATGAAATGGGTATGTTCAACTCTAGAAAGAGTGAAAAGAAGCACTCAAGTATTGGACATGACTAGTTTTTTCCTAATAATGTTGCTTCTTATGTTTATTTCCATATTTCTCATCTTTGGCACTTTAGATTACCAGGTCTTTGGGACAAAAAATGTTCTACTGTGTGTTTAGAGACCATCTGATACTTCTTAATACTACCAAATTATACTTAATAGATATATTTTTAAATGTATTTTTGGTTTCATTTGCAATATGTTTACCAGAAGCAGAGGTCAATATATTTATAGCCAGTAACTGGGCAGGAGGTCAAAAACATTATCTAATGTAAATTTTTTCATATTTAATTCAATTCCATTTGCATGCACTGCAGGAATAGCTACAAAATTAAGTTAAATAGCTCTGTATTTTAATGTTTATTAGCAGAAGGTCATGATGACAACAGCCTCTTTTTGCAAGACTAGCAATTTCAGCCCAGAAACCAGTTCACATATGCTTTTTATCAGTTTCAATTCTCATGTATCTGAAGTTTTCATTTTTATCAAAGCATTATAGTCTATTGATAAGAAAATTAGCCAAATGCTTCTTTCTTTTCCTTCATGAGATTATACAATTCTTCATCATCATAAGCAGATACAATGACACACTGTAGGTCAGGGAATAAGAATATTTAATTGTAACCCTCTATCTTACTCCTTTATTAGACACACAGATTAAGAAACCATACCTCAAGATTGTATCCAGTGTCTACCATTGTGATAAATTACTGCTGAAAAAACACAAGACATACACAAAACAAGGGTCAGATCCAGCTTCATTACTGTGAAATTTTCTGTTTTCACAGGACAAAGGCAGGTTTATCATCAGTACTCATACAGAAGTATGTCTTCTAAAACTAATAATACTTTTAGTTCATATTCTCATTTCTAAGTGCCTTAAAATAATAGTGGGTTTTCCCCCTGTAGAGTTGTTTAGAAGCATTGAGTGTGATTTTCCTTGGTAACAGAGTTTATAGTATTAGTATGCTTGGATATTTGGTATTGTAGATATTTCATAGGAAATAAGCCTTAAAAGACTCTTGAGAATTTGTCTAAGCCATTCCACTGCCCCAGGGCAAGATCAGCTCTATTTAAACCTTTCCATATATGCATTTGTCTAATTTGTTTTTTGAAAATCTTTAGTTATGGAGAACCTACAACTTTCTTGCTTAAACTGGTGCTTAACTATCCTTATTGCTGGCAACATATTTTAAAATGTCTAATGCTGTACCTTCCTTGATTCACTTTCATCCATGATGTCTTCTCTTGTTTCCATGACAATGAGTTTACTCCTTTTCATTTCCATCAGTCTGATCTTGGTATCCTTAGCGTTATCTTACCCAGACTAATCCACTCTAAATACTTTGGTCTTTGTAGATCACCTATTGTTATTAACATTCTGCACAGATCTCTCACCAATTACTCTGTCTTATCTTTCATGAAAGAATAATGCCTACAGGGGGATATAAAACTATCCTAGATGGTTTATCAGTGTGGAGCAGACTAGAGGATGCACTTCATGCATTTCATGCAGTTCCAGTCAAATGGTTCTTTTCTGTTGCAGTGCTTCATTGAGCCATGCCACAGGATTTGCTTTGATTCTTACATAAAAACTTAGTTCCTCCTGGGTTCCTCTTACCCTACACATCTACACTGTTATCATATAGGATTACTCTAAGGATCCTTTTTTGGTGTAAACTTTTCAAACCTTTCTCCATTTAAAATAAACTATGTATTCCAAATGAGCTATGGAGTCTTCCAGTAATGTTCATGCATTGATCTACATTAAGTCTTGCTGTTTCCTTAATCCCAAGTGCCCGATACTATGCCAGCAAGCCTCAGCTATTAAGAAATCTATTAGTGAGATTCTTGATTAAGTCTCATGGTAAGATATAGTGCCATAAAAAACAGGGCTGCTGACCAGAACGGCTGACTGGCATACAAAATGTTGCTCTAGAAAGGCCAACAGACAGAGAAAATGAAGACTTTCAAATGTTTTGTGGAGGTACCAGCATAAAACTTTATCAAGTGTTATGCAGTGTTACACTCTAAATTGCTCAAGAAGAGACTAAGGACAGATGGTGACTGTGACTCAAATGCCCAGGCAAATCATTCCAAATGACTTTTGAGTGAGAACAAAGATGTTACAGGTCACTAGACATTGTCTACTCATGCTGCTTAAAAAATAAAATAAAATAAATTGCTGACCTGATCTAGTGTTGGTGAGACTTTGAGGCTGTACTTGATGACCTCCAGAAGTTCCTACCGGCACTATGACTGCATGAGTTTATGAATCTGCAAAAGACTAGTATAAGCCCAGGTCATTTCTGCAGAACCGTTGTTTGGCCAGTATTTCCCTCAGCTTTTCTTTCTGCAGTTGTTTATTTCTCAGTGCAGCACTTTGAACTTTTCCTTCTTGATGGGCATCTTATTTATTTCCAACAGACATCTTAATCCATCATGATCATTTTGCATTCTAACCTTGCCCTTCATAAGGGTATCCTTCCTGGCCTGGTGTCATGTGCAGACTTACTAAGGTGCACTACACAGTCTATCACTCAAGTAATTAAATATCGAGTAGTGCCAAAACAAGAAAAAGCCTTGCATAATTTCATACAATAAGCCTTCCCAATTTAACAAAATCCCATTTTTAGGGAATGGTTTGTTAATTACATCTTTAGTAGTGTATTTCATCTGGTATACTTTGCATTACTCTTATTGGATATATCTATACTGGTAAATAAAAGCCGGTTAGGGACCAGTTCCTAGCAAAATGTAATAGATTGTTTTGTGTCCTCACTGCTTAGGGGTGTCTCCTTCAACAGCAGTACAGAAATATATTTCCAGTTCACCTTCCTCAAGTTTGCTATGTCCTGTGAGACAGAACCATATACAAACCAGTAGCATTGGACTTTGTGTAGGCTCAAGAAAATTATGGGCGCTTGCTGAGCTGGCAATGTGCACTTGCAACCCAGAAAGCCAGCTGTACCTCGGGCTGCATCAAAAGAAGCGTGGCCAGCAGGCTGAGGGAGGTGATTGTCTCCTCTCTACTTTGCTCTTGTGAGACCCCACCTGGAGTACTATGTTCAGCTTTGGGGCCCCCAATAAAAGAAGGATATTGACCTAAGAGTCCATGAGGATGATCAAAGAGCTGTAGCACCTCTCACATGAAGAAAGGCTGAGGGAGTTGGGGTTGTTCAGTCTGGAGAAGAGAAGGCTCTGGGGATACAGGACTTTTTGTTAGGGAGTATAGGGATAGGACAAGGGATAATGGTTTTAAACTGAAAGAGGGTAGATTTAGATCAGGTTTTAGGAAGAAATTCTTCACTCAGAGGGTAGTGAGGCACTGGAACAGGTTGCCCAGAGAAGCTGTGGATGTCCCATCCCTGGAAGAGTTTAAGACCAGGTTGGACAGGGGTTTGAGCAACCTGACATATTGGAAGGTGTCCCTGCCCATGACAGGGGAATTAGAAATAGGTGATCTCTAAGGTCCTTCCAACCCAAACCATTCTATGATTCTATGATAAGTACATGATTCACCCTATTCACTATCCAACTGATAATTATTTATTCTCAAGCCTGAACTTTCTTAGGTATTTAGCTGTGGACATAATGACACATACACAACTTGTGGTATATAAATTAAGATATGTAATAAAAGGTCATTCTCACATTGGCATAGGAACTCAAAAGGAAAATGGTCAGAGTGCAACCTGAATAACAATTTGATCTGGTTCTTCCCAGGCCCATTGCAGGTGCTGTCAGCCCATCAAAGGCCTGTCTCCATAGGCCTAGAGGAGCAGATGGACACAAAGGCAAGCAGGAACCTAAATTAAGGGCACAGAGGAAGGGAAGCCCTATCCAGGCCCATCCCAGGGCTGAAACAAAAGTGTTTCACCCCAGCCCCAGCGACCACTTGTGCTGCACATCGAAGCAAGTCAATGTTAGAGAAGCACCTTTAGGACTGATGGGGATCCACCATTTAGGGGTAAGGGATACATTATGGGATGCAGGTCAAGAATATTTGGGGATTGTACAGAACTTATAGGATGTTTAGAAGAGGAATAAAAGTTGGGGAAGGGGAGGGATCTAGGTGATTTGGCGAGGGACAAGCATGGAAAAATAGAGTGATAATGGGATGAAAGAGACTGATGGTGAGTAAATGGGTTGCCACACTTGTCTATCCATGCCCTTGTGCCTGACCAGTTGTTGTGGTTTAACCCGGCTGGCAGCTAAACACCACACAGCCGTTCGCTCACCCTCCCCCCTCCCTCTCTGGGATGGGGGAGAGAAACGGGAAAGTGAAGCCTGTGAGTTGAGATAAAGACAGTTTATTAAGACAGGAAAATAATAATAACAATAATAATAATAATAGTGATAATGGTAATAGTATTAACAATAATAATGTGTAAGAAAACAAGTGATGCACAATGCAATTGCTCACCACCCGCTGACCGATGCCCAGCCTATTCCCGAGCAGCCGGCCCCCCCACCCCGGCCAGCCACCCCTATATATTGTTTAGCATGACGTCAGATGGTATGGAATACCCCTTTGGCCAGTTTGGGTCAGCTGTCCTGGGTCTGTCCCCTCCCAGCTCCTGCTGCACCCCCAGCCTGCTCGCTGGCAGGACAGAGCGAGAAGCCGAAAAGTCCTTGGCCTGGTGTAAACACTGCTCTGCAATAATTAAAACATCAGCATGTTATCAGCGCTCTTCTCATCCTAATCCAAAACATAGCACCCTACCAGCTACTATGAGCTACTTAACTCTGTCCTAACTGGAACCAGGACAGATATCCACCCCTTATTCCATACCATTTATGTCATGCTCAGGTTACACTCTGTCCAATACATTCTAATTAATCACCATTTTCATCTATGATATATAGCAATCATGGTAGTGATGACATACATTATTATATAATAATTAACATACTACAATTCAACTCATGGGCTATTCTCACCCAGTATCAAATCCCCTTGAGGTACACACCGGACCTCCCCATTCTTTTGCATTACCCACCAAGTGCATCCAGGTCCCTGAGCAAAAGCAATTCCACGAATGGGTTTGCCTTTTCCTGAGGCAGGAGTAGCCCAGACTGTTTTACCCAGCATGTTTCTTACGTGCACTACAGGAACTTTATCCCCTTCTACAGTGCGTAACAGGTTTGATTGGGCAGGTCCAGCTCGGTTGGCAGATCCCCTGGTATTGACTAACCAGGTGGCCTTTGCCAAATGTGTATCCCAATTTTTGAATGTCCCAGCACCCATTGCTTTCAGTGTAGTCTTCAACAGTCCATTGTATCGTTCAACTTTTCCAGAGGCTGGTGCATGATAGGGGATGTGATACACCCACTCAATACCATGTTCTTTGGCCCAAGTGTCTATAAGGTTGTTTCGGAAATGAGTCCCGTTGTCTGACTCAATTCTCTCTGGGGTGCCATGTCGCCATAAGACTTGCTTTTCAAGGCCCAGGATAGTGTTCCGGGCGGTGGCATGGGGCACAGGATATGTTTCCAGCCATCCGGTGGTTGCTTCCACCATTGTAAGTACGTGGCGCTTGGCGTTGCGGGTTTGAGGGAGTGTGATGTAATCAATCTGCCAGGCCTCTCCATATTTATATTTCAGCCATCGTCCTCCATACCAAAGAGGTTTTGACCGTTTGGCTTGCTTGATTGCAGCACATGTTTCACAGTCATGAATAACCTGTGCTATAGTGTCCATGGTCAGGTCCACCCCTCGATCGCGAGCCCATCTGTAGGTTGCATCTCTACCTTGATGGCCTGAGGTGTCATGGGCCCATCGGGCTATAAATAATTCACCTTTATGTTGCCAGTCCAGGTCCACCTGAGCCACTTCAATCTTAGCAGCCTGATCCACCTGCTGGTTGTTTTGGTGTTCTTCAGTAGCCCGATTCTTGGGCACATGAGCATCTACATGGCGTACCTTTACAACCAGGTTCTCTACCCGGGCAGCAATATCTTGCCACAATGCCGCAGCCCAGATGGGCTTGCCCCTGCGCTGCCAGTTGTTCTGCTTCCATTGCTGTAACCACCCCCACAGGGCATTTGCTACCATCCATGAATCAGTATAGAGATAGAGAACTGGCCACTTTTCTCGTTCAGCAATATCTAAAGCCAGCTGAATGGCTTTTACTTCTGCAAACTGACTCGATTCACCTTCTCCCTCAGCAGCTTCTGCAACTCGTCGTGTAGGACTCCATACAGCAGCTTTCCATCTCCGATGCTTTCCCACAATACGACAGGACCCGTCAGTGAACAAGGCATATTTCTTCTCATTTTCCGGTAGCTTGTTGTACAGTGGGGCTTCTTCAGCACGGACCACCTCCTCCTCTGATGATATCCCAAAGTATTTGCCTTCTGGCCAGTCCATAATCACCTCCAAGATTCCTGGGCGACTGGGGTTTCCTATTCGAGCCCGCTGAGTAATCAGTGCAACCCACTTGCTCCATGTAGCATCAGTTGCATGATGCGTAGAGGGGACCCTTCCTTTGAACATCCAGCCTAGTACCGGCAGTCGGGGTGCCAGGAGGAGCTGCGCTTCAGTACCGACCACTTCCGAAGCAGATCGAACTCCTTCATATGCTGCCAATATCTCCTTTTCAGTTGGAGTATAGCGGGCTTCAGATCCTCTGTATCCCCGACTCCAAAACCCCAGGGGTCGACCTCGAGTTTCCCCAGGTTCTTTCTGCCAGAGGCTCCAGGTGGGACCATTCTCTCCGGCTGCGGTGTAGAGCACATTCTTTACATCTGGTCCTGTTCGGACTGGCCCGAGGGCTACTGCATGAACTATTTCCTGCTTAATTTGTTCAAAGGCTTGTCGTTGCTCAGGGCCCCATTCAAAAGCATTCTTCTTACGGGTTACTTGGTAGAGCGGGTTTACAATCAGACTGTAATTTGGAATATGCATTCTCCAAAACCCCACGACACCTAGGAAAGTTTGTGTTTCTTTTTTGCTAGTTGGTGGAGACATAGCTGTTATCTTGTTGATCACATCCATTGGGATTTGACGACGTCCATCTTGCCATTTTATTCCTAAAAACTGGATCTCTCGTGCAGGTCCTTTAACTTTATTCTGTTTTATGGCAAAACCGGCCTTCAGAAGGATTTGGACTATTTTCTTCCCTTTCTCGAAAACTTCTTCTGCAGTGTCACCCCACACAATGATGTCATCGATGTACTGCAGGTGTTCAGGAGCTTCCCCCTGCTGCAGCGCAGACTGGATCAGTCCATGGCAAATGGTAGGGCTGTGTTTCCACCCCTGGGGCAGCCGATTCCAAGTATATTGGACTCCCCTCCAAGTGAAAGCAAACTGTGGCCTGCACTGTGCTGCTAGAGGGATGGAGAAAAATGCATTAGCGATATCAATTGTGGCATACCACTTGGCTGCCTTTGATTCCAGTTCATACTGGAGTTCTAGCATGTCCGGCACTGCAGCACTCAGTGGTGGCGTGACTTCGTTCAGGCCACGATAGTCCACTGTTAGTCTCCACTCACCATTAGACTTTCGCACTGGCCATATGGGACTATTAAAAGGTGAATGAGTCTTGCTGATCACTCCTTGGCTCTCCAGTTGACGAATTAGCTTATGGATGGGACTCAGGGAGTCTCGGTTGGTGCGATATTGCCGCCGGTGCACAGTTGTGGTAGCGATCGGCACTTGCTGTTCTTCAACCCTCAGCAACCCCACAACAGAAGGGTCCTCTGAGAGACCAGGCAAGGTAGACAACTGTTTAATGTCCTCTGTCTCCAAAGCAGCTATGCCAAAAGCCCAGCGGAACCCTTTTGGGTCCTTGAAATATCCTCTTCTAAGATAGTCTATGCCAAGGATGCACGGAGCATCTGGGCCAGTCACAATACGGTGCTTTTGCCACTCATTACCGGTTAGACTTACTTCAGCCTCCAATACAGTTAACTGCTGGGATCCCCCCGTCACACCATAAATACAGATGGGCTCTGGCCCTTTATAGCTTGATGGCATTAGAGTACATTGTGCACCGGTGTCTACCAAAGCCTTATACTTCTGTGCGTCTGACGTGCCAGGCCATCGAATCCACACAGTCCAATAAACTCGATTGTCCCTTTTCTCCCCCTGGCTGGAGGCAGGGCCCCTCTAGTCCTGGTCAGAATCTTCATTTCTGTGTTTAAAGGACTGCCTGCTGGAAGTTGGAGCAGCAAACCTTTCAGAGAACTCCCTTTTCCCAATTGTTTTCCTTTGCAATTCACGTACCCGTGCCTCTAGGGTCGCAGTAGATTTTCCATCCCATTTTCTCATGTCCTCTCCATGGTCACGTAGGTAAAACCACAGGGTGGCGCGGTGTGTGTGCCCACCATATTGTCTTCCTTGCATAGATGAACGTTTACCCCTAATAGCTGAGACACTGGTTTGTACAGGTGGGGAGGAAAATAATCTCTCTTCAAGTTGGTGGATCTTTTCAGAAAGTTTCTCCAAGGTATTCTCTTTTAGCTGGTGGACACTGGTTCGTTCAGGTGAAGGGGAAGATAATCTTTCTTCAAGTTGGTGGATCTTTTCAGAAAGTTTCTCCAAAGCATTCTCTTTTAGCTGGTGGACACTGGTTCGTTCAGGTGGAGGGGAAGATAAATTCTCTTTAAGTTGGTGGACCTCTTCAGAGAGTTTCTCCACAGCTGAGACACAGGCCTTTAGGGAAGAGGAGAGATTTCCTTCGTACTGCCGGAGTATTTTAGTCACTTCATTCACTGTGGGATTCTCCTCCTCTTTCCAGGTTAGTATTGCCAATGAGTTGGCATATGATGATGGGGCACTCTGTACAAACTTCCGCCACATAGGTGGTGTACATCGGACTGCATCTGGATCTGCGGATGTTTGTGCGTCGTCTAGGTCCTTATAAATTACTTCCCGTACGGCCAATTCCCTCAGGTACTGAATTCCCTTCTCCATGGTGGTCCATTTGCTTGGTAAACATACAAGTTCTTCCTTGAAGGGATACCTTTCCTGCACAGCTGACAGGAGACGCCTCCAGAGGCTGCGAGATTGTGCTCCATCTCCAATTGCTTTGTCAATGCATGCGTCCCTAGCAAGGGATCCCAGCCGCCTGGCTTCCTTGCCCTCCAATTCCACATAATTGGCTCCCGTGTCCCAGCACCGGAGCAGCCAGGTGACAAGCTGCTCGCCTATACAGCGACCAAAATCTTTTCGCACATCTCGTAGCTCACGCTGGTATAGAGTCCGGGTAATTACTGTTGATTTTTCGACATCCTCATCCTCATCTTCAGTCTTCTGCACCTTTGATGGCCGGTGTAGAGTCCGGGTAGTTACTGTTGATTTTCCGACATCCTCATCCTCATCTTCAGTCTCCTGCACCTTTGATGGCTGGTATGGAGTCCGGGTAGTTACTGTTGATTTTTCGCCATCCTCATCCTCATCTTCAGTCTCCTGCACCTTTGATGGCCCAGCCTCGTCTTCACTACGCCCAGACTTAGCAGAAGACTGTCTGCGTTTTAAACGACCTGAGCCTCTATACCATTTTTTCACCTTGTCTACAGGGACAACTTGCACTGCTACAGCTGTTTTCTCTGACCCAGACACAGGGTCTGCCACAGGGGTTGGAATACCCTCTGCGGGGTCAACTTGCACTGCTACAGCTCGTTTCTCTGACCCAGCCACAGGAGTGGGAGCAGCTGCACGAGCTGGGGCAGCTGCAGGAGCTGGAGCGGCTGCAGGAGCTGGAGCTGGAGCGGCTGCAGGAGCTGGAGCTGGAGCGGCTGCAGGAGCTGGAGCTGGAGCGGCTGCAGGAGCCGGAACGGCTGCAGGAGCTGGAGCTGGAGCGGCTGCAGGAGCTGGAGCTGGAGCGGCTGCAGGAGCTGCAGCTGGAGTGGCTGCAGGAGCTGGAGCTGGAGTAGCTGCAGGAGCTGGAGCTGGAGCGGCTGCAGGAGCTGGAGCCGGAACGGCTGCAGGAGCTGGAACTGGAGCGGCTGCAGGAGCTGCAGCTGGAGTGGCTGCAGGAGCTGGAGCTAGGTTGCTAGTAGCATCAATTGCAGCTCGATAGGCACAAGCCAGACCCCAGCACGCTACAGTGATTTGTGTCACTTTGGAACTGCCAGTGTCATGACACCTTTTTTTCAAGCATTCTGCCAGCTTTTTAGGATTTTGCAGTTGTTCAGGGGTGAATGTCCAAAACACTGGAGGTGACCACTGCTCTAGAAACCTGCCCATATCCTCCCACACTCCCTGCCACTCGCAACTATCCCGCCTCAAGACAGATCTCCGGATGAGATTCCTAAGTAGTTGTTTAACCCTCCACAAAATCTGAAGCGCATTCAGGAGACATAACAACAAGAGCAGGCTGGTCTGAGTATCCCAAGGATATTCAACATCTCGGAGAACCACCGTAACTAACTCGGGGGATAAGAGGGTGGTGGTGAAGGAGAAAGGGAGAGTGAACAGGTAGGGAAACATGTCTTCCCCTGTCCCCTTCACAGATTGGCTCCCTAACGAAAACAGGCAATAGGTGTAATTGCTAATAGTTTCCGAGATATGGGTTCCAAAGTATAGAGTCGACGTCAGTGCTGAGTACAAATACCAGGTTAAAGTCGTGACCAGATATTTCATCATTTCATAAGCCATTGCTACACCGCACAGTACCATAACAATCTTAAACCAGGGCCCGGAAAGGATAAACAGTGCAACAGGGAGCACATACAGAAAGTAACGCACCATAAAACTCAATTTGGAATACAGGTACAGCAGACTGGAGATTAAGGCAATCAACATCGTGACTAGCAACTATTAAGCAGGTCCAATACTTATACCAATTTTAGTTTAACACACTCTGGTCAGATTTGTCGATATCTCAACCCTTCGGGCCCCACGTTGGGCGCCAAAAGGACTGTTGTGGTTTAACCCGGCTGGCAGCTAAACACCACACAGCCGTTCGCTCACCCTCCCCCCTCCCTCTCTGGGATGGGGGAGAGAAACGGGAAAGTGAAGCCTGTGAGTTGAGATAAAGACAGTTTATTAAGACAGGAAAATAATAATAACAATAATAATAATAATAGTGATAATGGTAATAGTATTAACAATAATAATGTGTAAGAAAACAAGTGATGCACAATGCAATTGCTCACCACCCGCTGACCGATGCCCAGCCTATTCCCGAGCAGCCGGCCCCCCCACCCCGGCCAGCCACCCCTATATATTGTTTAGCATGACGTCAGATGGTATGGAATACCCCTTTGGCCAGTTTGGGTCAGCTGTCCTGGGTCTGTCCCCTCCCAGCTCCTGCTGCACCCCCAGCCTGCTCGCTGGCAGGACAGAGCGAGAAGCCGAAAAGTCCTTGGCCTGGTGTAAACACTGCTCTGCAACAATTAAAACATCAGCATGTTATCAGCGCTCTTCTCATCCTAATCCAAAACATAGCACCCTACCAGCTACTATGAGCTACTTAACTCTGTCCTAACTGGAACCAGGACACCAGTGTAATCTGTTCTGACTTCTCATAAAATTCCTTTCTAGCTTTTTTCTCAGGTAAGGAACTCTATCTGCTGTGTCTGCATGTGTGTATGTATGGAATGTCAGCCACTGGTGTGGGACCCCAGGTCACAAGGTCTCTGTGGGGGGCCAGCACCTGTATGGGGCCGGCACCTGGAGGAAGTATCTGTCTGGCTGCCAGCGGCTGGGCTAGTAATGCAGGCTGGAGGGTCTGTGTGCTCAGTGCTACTGACCCTAAGTGAGTGACACCAAGCACCAGCTCTGGGTGTGGGACCTGTGACTGTGGTGCAGCACCTGGAGTTGCAACAGACCTCTGTCTTTCTCAGCCAGAGAGGAGCAGGATCAGGATCAGGATCAGGCTGTTGGAGGATCAGGATCAGGGAGCAGGAGCAGGATCAGGCTGTTGGTGTTGTCTATGTTTGTATGAGTGCTCTGCGTATCTGCCTGTACGGAGTGGCCAGCCATTTATATACATTTCATATACATGTGCTCTGTTTGCATCTGTCTGCTGGGAATATATCTTCAGCCTTGTTATTGGTTGTGCCTGGGGCATGAAATTGCAGCATCCTTACCTCTCTTGGGCTTTTGGACCTGGCCTGATATTTTATGCCAAAAATAAGTACCTGAGGAGCTTTGCAGTTTGGAAATATGTCCAGAAGTACCTGAACTGCCCCTGTATCTAAAGAAGGTTTCCAATTTACAGGTACCCTGACTGTACTTTGCTATTAAAAACAACAACAACAACAAGAAAAATTATGCATTTCAGCTATTCACACTCTAAAGTCACTTAAATGAAGGACAAAGTAAAATCCCCTAAGATTTCGTAATGCAGATGGCACTACTTATTTATATGGTATTACATTAAATATATTAAATAGAACTATGGCCCCTCTAGACCCCTCTTTCTTCTTTGTATAAAGTAAATTTACATACCATCACATCCAATAATCAGGATTGTAAAGAAAACCAAGGCTAAAGTAATTGTGGTCAAGAATCAGTTACTGTTTATCTAACCCCTTACTGAGTGACTTTTGCAATTCACGTAGGATACCTGAGAAAATGTACTGTTGATCTGTTACAGACAAACTCTAACAATATTATAAAGTTACTTATTTCAGGACTATTTCTTTTCCATGATATAGCTATCACTTTTCCAAACATATCTTGAATGTGTTTACACAGCTTTTATTGTTTGTGCTGTCTGAAGAAAGCTGACGCTCATCTGCATGTCAGCTACATTTTTCTTATTTTTAATTGAAATATTGTTCATTTTTTTTTCTCCTCTCCTCTCCTCGCCTCTCCTCGCCTCGCCTCGCCTCTTGCTACTGAGTTCACCTAATATTTAAAAATATGCCTTGAATATATACAGAATTTTATATTACTTATCACAGAATCACAGAATCACAGAATGGCCGAGGTTGGAAGGGACCTCTGAAGATCATCTAGTCCAATCCCCCCCGCTGAACAGTATCCAGTCTAATAGCTGTGGTTTTTTAGACACAAGCACACTGTAGATGTAGAGTGTTACTTTGCACTGTAGAAACTGTATTTGAAGACAGTGTAATTACTATTGCTACATATATAAAGAACTGGAAAAACAAACAAACAAAAAAAAAGGAAAGAAAAATGTACTTATCACATGCCATGACAAGCTTACTGAGGCTTTAAATGAACATATATATTTATAAAATTGCCTTTGACAATTCACAATATCTGATTATGTGGCAGGATGCTCTGACAAAGGATTTGATTATATGGTACACTGAGCCGTGGCTAGTAAATAATAATCTTCTACATTCATGGTTCTACTTATTATTGTTAGAAAAGTGGTACAATATTGAAAATTATTAAGTGCCACAAACAAATCAATTATTGATGCAAGACATCATGTATCATTTGGAAACGATAACAAAGATCTTTTACTTCATTTTACTTCTGCATCAAGGAATTTTGTAAATGGCAGCAAGTGAAATGTTGATCATTTTATATAAGAAAGAATTGGGCCAAAGCAAATAACACAGGACAAATTGCTGTATATTTTATTTCAAAAATATTGTACTTTTGTTTGACTGCTAGTAGTTTAGTAAGTGTTATCTAATCAGTTCTGGTCAGAAGTAAGAATATACTTGGTGACAGTTAAAATGTTCAGAGTGATTTAAATGATTTAGCTGTCTGGGACAAGTTTATTCTGGTGGATGCACAGCGGTGAGAATTCATTTCATTTGCATGATTAACTATCTGGCGGTAAGTCAGCTCCTTACAGAAGATACATTCCCTTTATTGCAAGACACTTTGCTTTGCAGCTTGGTGCATTATTGTGGGCAAAGAGCTGCTATAATGCAAATACATTACTTGATTCCAGGCTCCTAGCCTCTCAGCACAAAGTCCAGGTAAGTGAATTCTCTGAAGTTACATATGTGGAAAAGGTTTAAGACTCAAATATGATGCTGTCAATTGAGATCTCAATTCTCAAGTCAACAAACCTCAGAATCCATGATTGGTTTTGAAAATGGAAGTTGAGAATCCATCACTAAAGTTCTTCATTTTTTTTCTGAAACCTGATTGGACTTTGACACTCATCTGTAGATGGAAACTACAGCAAATCTAACATTACCAATTGTTGCTGTTTGTTGCTCAGTCTTGTCCTATTATGTTGTATGTGTGTTTGTTTGTTTGTTTTAAAGTAATAGCCTGTCGTACTCCCTCATCCATGACTGGCTCGGTTAAGCCTTTTTTAAAACCACAATTACTGTACAATTTTTAATCAAAAAAATCATATTTTTAAAAGAGCAACAGTAGATCTTGCAAAATCTTTTCTTTATGCATCAATGTATTTTCAATAGGTAAAATAATAAATTTTAGCAATCTCATATTTCAACAATGAACAAGGGTGAGATCTGACAGGACGCCAAGTAAATATATTGAAAATATGAATATATTAAGGAAATTCAAGTAACAGAGACTTCAACTTGTCTACTTAGCATAGCACAGAAAATCTGCCATGTAATAACACTTAAGAATAACTTAATGTAAGAAAGAATAAAACTACAACAAAAAAGTAAAATCTTACAAAATGTTTGACAGTTCTTATAAATTGCAATTTTCTTTCATGCATTAGAGACAATCAAGTTTGCTCCAAACTTTTTTTCTAAAAATTAATTTCCAAATCCGTATCTTCCTTAAAATTCACACTATATTAAAAACAAAAGAAAAAACAAAACAAAACAAACAAACAAAACTAACCTAACATAATCAACCCCCCCACCCCCACATAGACTGTCTTGCCACTTTCTTAAACAACAAACTCTAAATTATAAAATCTATAAGAATAGTATAGTGTCAAGGGATCTTAAAGCACTATTTCTACTTACTGGCTCCCTTGCTGTTGATAGAGAACTCCATTCCATCCCAACCTAGGGCCCTCAGTCTCTCGCCATGAATCCATCTGGGGGTGGGGGTGCCTAGGGAAGTGTGAGATTTGAACAGACACTTAATAAACTCACAGCATAACACTGCAACCTTCTGCTTTGACAGGTACTCAGGTACAATCCTTGCAGGACGATTGGGGTGTGGAGGCTGCTAAACCTCCAGCAATGGTAAATGGAGCTCAGTCCTGCAGCAACACAAAAAAGATACTAGACAAATAGAAACTTCTTACGATAGTGTCTCAGCCTGCTTTGCTTCATACTTACCACTATTTACTCACCAGAAATCCATTGTAGTATTCGATTTATACCACAGAATATAGCAAAGATGCCAGTCGGGTGTTAGCACATGTTCTACTAGATGCCATAAAGACACATTTTTTTCTTCAGATTAATTTTCCTTCTTCTTCTTCCTCTTCTTCCTCTTCTTCCTCTTCTTCCTCTTCTTCCTCTTCCTCTTCTTCCTCTTCCTCCTCTTCCTCTTCTTCCTCTTCCTCCTCTTCCTCTTCTCCTTCTTCTTCTTCTTCTTCTTCTTCTTCTTCTTCTTCTTCTTCTTCTTCTTCTTCTTCTTCTTCTTCTCCTCTTCTTCTTCTTCTTCTTCTTCTTCTTCTTCTTCTTCTTCTTCTTCTTCTTCTTCTTCTCCTTCTTCTTCTTCTTCTTCTTCTTCTTCTTCTTCTTCTTCTTCTTCTTCTTCTTCTTCTTCTTCTTCCTCTTCTCCTTCTTCTTCTTCTTCTTCTTCTTCTTCTTCTCCTTCTTCTTCTTCTTCTTCTTCTTCTTCTTCTTCTTCTTCTTCTTCTTCTTCTTTCTTCTTCTTCTTCTTCTTCTTCTTCTTCTTCTTCTTCAGATAATCTTCCTTTCCTATTAAAAAAAACCACCAACATAACCCACCATGTATATATATATATATATAAAACACCATATATAACACCATACACCATATATATATTGCAGAACAAGAGTCAGAGGGATCTAGATAATTTAAATAGAACTTTTTGAAATTTCTCAGGTAAAAACTTGCTCTGAAGTGTGCAGGCTACCCTCTCATCTTTACAGAATCACAGAATCAAAGAATGGTTGAGGTAGGAAGGGACTTCTGGAGATTACCTAGTACAAAGACCCTGCTCAAGCAGGGTCACCTTGAGCATGTTGCACATGGACACAGTACATGTAGATGTGACCTCACCAGGACTGAACAGAGGGGAAGGATCCCTTGACCTACTGGGAACACTCTTCCTAATGTATCATTGACCAGGGCACATTGCTGGCTCATGGTTAACTTGTTGTCCACCGGGACTCCCAGGTCCTTCTCCGCAGAGCTTCTTTTCCAGCAGATCAATCCCCAATAAAAAAATATGTACAGGTACATATGGTTATTCCCCTTAGGTGGGAAAAAAAAAAAAAAAAAAAAGCCTTCCAGGAAAAAGAAGCCTTGCTGAAAAAAAGCCTGAAAAAAGCCTTGCTTTCAAGGTGGACAACATCCATTGCTCTCCTCTCATCTACCCATCCAGTCATTCCAACATCAGATTGGTTAAACATGATTTCCCCTTGATGAAACTATGCTGACCACTCCTGATCATCTTCTTATCCTCCACGTGCTTGGAGATGACCTCCTGGATGAGCTGCTCCATCACCCCATCACCTTTCCAGGGATGGGGATGAGGCTGACTGTAGTGTAGTTTTCTGGGTATTCCTTCTTGTCCTTTCTGAAGATTGGAGTGACATGGGCTTTCTTTCAGCCTTCAGGCAACTCCCATGTTCTCCACAATCTTTGAAAGATGTTGGAGAGTGGCTTAGGAATAAAGTCCACCAGCTCCCTCAGCACTCACGGGTACGTCTCATCTGGGCCCATGGATTTATGGGTATTAAGCTTTGTGGGTATCTTAAAGCAGAATCACCCCAAAAAATATGCATTTAAAAAGAATGGGAAATGAGATAGGAAACACTTTAGACAAGGCTAGTCAAATAAGTGCAGTTTCATTTTAAAGTTTCAGAAACAGAGGAAATACATGCTGATATTAAACAATACACTTGAAGTTAAAACTGTTAAAAAAAAAAGTATTCTTAATGTTTATAAGCACCTGGAGCTCCTGCTGTACAAGGACAGGCTGAGAAAACTGGACCTGTTTAGCCTGGAAAAGAGAAGACTGAGGGGAGACCTCATCAATATTTATAATTATCTGAAGGGAGGGTGTCGAGAGGATGGAGACAGTCTCTTTTCAGTTGTGCCCAGCAACAGGACAAGAGGCAATGGGCACAAACTGAAGTACAGTAAGTTCTGGCTGAATATGAGAGGGCACTTCTTTACTGTGAGGGTAATAGAGCACTGGAAGAGGTTACCCAGAGAGGTTGTGGACTCTCCTTCTCTGGAGATACTCAAAATGCATCTGCATATCATCTTGCTCAATGTGTTCTAGGTGATCCTATTTGATAGGGGGGTTGGACTAGATAATCTTCAGAGAGGTCCCTTCCAACCTTGGCCATTCTGTGATTCTGTGATATATGTTTTTTGGCTTTATTTCTGTAATTTTTCAGTCTAAAAACCATGTCATGATGTACAAAAATTCCTGCAATGTTTGGTTGACATTGATATTTTCAAGTGAATAAAATCAGTTCAGCAAGTCTGATAGATCTATCAAGAGTTTTTTAAGTGTACATCGTTGTCTATTTTCTGTCTAATCAATAAGTTTGATTACTTCTGTCATTTTTTTGCCAGAGACATTACAGTGATTTCAGCAGCTTTTTGTCATACTATCTAATGTTAAGTTTACATTTAAAAGGACACCATACAAAGAATAGAGTATGCACCATACAAAGAATAGAGTATGCATAGTAGTTTTGTGAAAAACAAGTACAATATTTTGTGGGGCATTTCCATTTACAAACTAAGTACAAAATCATCTCTCTGGTAGACACAAATACAGTATGATTTATGACTAAAAAGATAGTATTATTTTCACTGATTTATTGTATTCAAAATAAAAAATGTGTGACCTACAACATAATCTCGATCAAGACAAGAATAAGAATGTCACAGCTTGGTTATACATAGTGTAGAAAGATTTGTGGATTACTCCACAGAGAAAACAAGATTACAAATGATTCAAACAGTGTAGAAATGAACTCTGCAAGGGAAGAGTATAGACCATTTTAGAAGGTACATGCATCAACATGTTCAACAGAATGGAGACTGTCACTCCAGCATCTCCAGGTGTTATTTTTTGAGTAAGTATAGCATGAAAGTGAAATATTTATACAATTGCACAAAACTGAAGTATTTGTGTTCTCTTAGAGTGGGACCAGTCATGAAATAATGTATTAACATTTTTAAACGATTTTTTTCATAGTCTGGGCAATTTCTCCATTTGCTGTAACTGAGCTCTCTATCCCTGTATTCCCATATGGAGATTATTCAGAATGTAGCAGTAGACATATTGCAGGAAAGGTAAAACATAGGATTTTTCAATGGTTTCATAGTACTATTGGGAACTAATTTACTTAAAAAAATAGTTGAGAAAAAGAGATACATGGACTATGACCTGCACTGAATATGTGGCTTCTATTCTTTTCAAAACCAAATCCCTCAAATAAAGGAAATATTTTGATATACCTGCTTTGACGTTGACTTCAAGGGGACTTCAAACACCACAAGCTACATGGAAACTTGGAGAATTTAAAAAACAGCAGACTAGAACATGTCAGCAAATGGAAAAAGTGAAAAACACTTTAAAGAGGAAGATGAAAGCTTCAAAATTCAGGATAGAGCAGAATGTCACAGTCAGGAAAGAAAGAAAATTGTGGAGACAAAGAAGTTAAGTAAGATAAGAGAAAACAAGAAAAATTAAAACAAATCAAGCAAGACAAACAACAATTTAATTATCAGCTTGGTCAACTAGCCAGGAAGTTAGAAGTAGAAAAACAATAAATAAGTATTCAGTAAGGAGACAAAAGTAGGAAAGATTAACTTAACATACAAAAAAGCAACAATGGTTAGTTATTATTATATATGCATAATGTCTGTTTACAATATACTTGAGTCTATATCATCCGTACTACTCAAGGTTGGATACTGCTAAGCTCATTTTCTTCATTGTCTTTGTATAAAGGAAAACTGTACTCCAGAAACTCAAAGAAGAAAACGAACTTTCATACCATAGAATCATAGGATATCTTATCTTGTAAGAGACCCACAAGGATCATTGAGTCCAACTCCTGGCTCCAGACAGGACCACCCAAAAATCAAACCATATGACTGAGAGCATTGTATAGTACAACTGGAGACCTACCATCCAGAATAACACCTGACACAGATATAATGGACATGATATGGTATGTTCTACAGCATTGTGACCTTGTTTGTTTGTTTGTTTTCAAGCAAATGTGAATTAGAATTGTTTTTAGGTAAATGAAGGGTTTAAATATGTTATGAGACCTCTCCAAATCCTCTCAGAAGAGTGGGTCAATATTTTTTGTCTTTTCCATATCGTTTTTAAGTGTTCACTCCTAAAAAAGCTCAGATTTCCACTTCTGAAAAATATTTTTATAAAATATTTATTTATAACTGTCCTGGTTCCAGTTAGGACAGAGTTAATTTTCCTCCTCGTAGCTGGTAGGGTGCTATGTTTTGGATTAGGATGAGAAGGGCGCTGATAACATGCCGATGTTTTAATTGTTGCAGAGCAGTGTTTACACCAGGCCAAGGACTTCTCGGCTTCTTGCTCTGTCCTGCCAGCGAGCAGGCTAGGGGTGCAGCAGGAGCTGGGAGGGGACAGACCCAGGACAGCTGACCCAAACTGGCCAAAGGGGTATTCCATACCATCTGACGTCATGCTAAACAATATATAGGGGTGGCTGGCTGGGGTGGGGGGCCGGCTGCTCGGGGATAGGCTGGGCATCGGTCAGCGGGTGGTGAGCAATTGCATTGTGCATCACTTGTTTTCTTACACATTATTATTAATACTATTATCACTATTATTATTATTATTGTTATTATTATATTCCTGTCTTAATAAACTGTCTTTATCTCAACTCACAGGCTTCACTTTCCCGTTTCTCTCCCCCATCCCAGAGAGGGAGGGGGGAGGGTGAGCGAACGGCTGTGTGGTGTTTAGCTGCCGGCTGGGTTAAACCACAACAATAACAATATTTTAAATGGATATTAATAAAATTGAAATTTATTATGGACTTTTCTCCTTAGTAGACTTTCCTAACTACTTTCAGAAATGTCTCCTTTCTTTCTTTCTTTCTTTTTCTTTCTTTCTTTCTTTTTTTCTTTCTTTCTTTCTTTCTTTCTTTCTTTCTTTCTTTCTTTCTTTCTTTCTTTCTTTCTTTTTCTTTCTTTCTTTCTTTCTTTCTTTCTTTCTTTCTTTCTTTCTTTCTTTCTTTCTTTCTTTCTTTCATCAAAACATTATTCTTTACTTAGATACAGAATTTATTTGTCATCATTGCTACAAATTATATAAAATAATTCAATTAAAAAAAAAAAAAGCAGGAAACAACTTTAAAATCTGTATTTCCCTTCCATACTTATTTCACATGTGCAATCATGGAATCGTAGAATAATTCAGGTGGGAAAGGACCTTACAGATCATCTATTTCCAATCCCATGCCATGGCCAGAGGCTTCTTCCACTATGTCAGATTTCTCAAAGCCCCATAAAACCTGGCTTTAAATATTTGTGTGGACAACGTGTTCCAGTGCCTCACCACCCTTTGAGTAAAGAATTTCTTCCCAATATCTAATCTAAAGCCACCCTCTTTCAGTTTAAAGCCATTACCCCTTGCCCTATCCCTACAATCCCTGACAATGAGTTCCTCCCCATCTTTCATATAGGCCTCCTTTAGTTTCTGGAAGGCTACTATAACATCTCCCCGTGTGTATATATATATATATATACATGTATATGTACGTATATATGTGTGTGTATATATATATATCTGTATTCATATCCTCCACTCTCCAAATATCATTTAAAAACAGGCTTGAATCACCATATTGAAAGTGGAGTTTAAAGTGACCTTCCTTTTCTTTATCTTCTTTTCCTGGAACAATTTTAAATCAAAGAAATATCTCCTTTTAAGTAGTCAGAAGATTTTATCTTACTCCAACTAGTTAATTCATTCCTGATGACAGGAATAAATTCGGAACTTATGCAGTCATGTATTTAAAGAATATTTGTATATATGTGAGATATTTCTTATTAGTAATGCTAAATTTCTGGTTTCTGAGTTTTATGCGTACTCTCCCCTTATACTCTTTATATCATTGGTATGTTTCATTGTAGAGGTGATGATGGAACTGCAGCAATGATGAGGCTGTATCCATAACTTACAAAACTGCAGTAACACTATTGCTTCATGCACAATAATTGCTCCGGAAAGTTCTTAACTCTCAAACTTTGAGAACAGGTTAAAAAATCCATTTCTGCTACTATTTTATGAAATCTCCTTGTAGGTTTATGCATGTTTAAATAAAGGTTGGTTCTAATCTGAAAATGTGAGCCTACTTATCTTTAGCATGCTTACATATCCTGGTAGCTGATGTTGGGGAAGCACTTGAAAGGAAGAAAAAGCTTTCCATTTTTAACTCAGTGAATTTCAGAACAGAGCAAACAACACATGGACTTTAAATGATAATGTTTGCTTACAGTAAACAGCACACTTGGTAAGCCCTGGTTTTATTTGGCTGCATATATATAATTTCTAAAGTACATTTTACAAAATGAAGAAAATTCCAGTAAAGTACACTTGTGAATGAGTAAACAGTGTAAGGGATTAGGGAACAGACAATACTGCTATACAACCCCATAATGAGGCATCTAGCTGTGATAAGAAAAAAATTAATTTTGTGTTGTGAGCTTCTCCCTTGTTTTCACAGTAAAAAAGTGTGTGTGTAGAAATATATATATATAAACTTTGGAAACTAAGATTTGAGCTGTAAAGCCTAAGCATGCAGGGGCTTTCAGTGCAGTAATTTTGCCATAATTCTCTTTATATTCAGCTTAGTAAAGAAACTCTGGAATACCAAATATTCCAAGCGCCTGAAGTACAACAATGTGATGACAATATATACATACGTACATACATATATATATATATGAATAAAAATTAAAAAATAAATAAATAAAAAAATAATGATAGTCAAGAGAACCCAAACTTTTGAAAACATTTACTAGACTTGAAGCTAAAAAAGAAGCTGGAGAAGTATACATAATTCATTTATTCAGGTGCAAATATTTCCTCTTCCTTGTACTAATGGACCTACATAAGGAATCCAGGGAACGCGCTGAAATTGCTAGCAATATCATCCTGACAGAGAACGGACAAACTGAGACATTTGTAATGATTCCTGAGGAAAAAAAGAAGTGTCACATA
This sequence comes from Anser anser, assembly GCF_964211835.1. NCBI lineage: Eukaryota > Metazoa > Chordata > Aves > Anseriformes > Anatidae > Anser > Anser anser. The sequence goes on from NC_139724.1 coordinate 23,500,384, forward strand.
TTCCAAGTAGAGCAAAAAATGAGAATGAGAAACCCTTCCACTTCAGAAAAGCCTGGTGTTTTGTCTTGTGACTGTTCTTTGCTGTGGGACCTAGTCACTAGTCCAAAACAATTTGAATTACAGTGTATTCATGTAAAAAGTAGTAACCAGACTTCTCTGGCATAGCTGTGTCCTTCAAACAAGAACTACTTCAACCAAAGAATCTTTTGATTATTTTTACCTTTCACATGTCTTGCATTTCAAGGTAAAGATGTCAAAATCATAAATTTAGGTGGAAGAACCATGGATGCTCATCACTTAGCAAAACACTTCCATTTGAAGTGAGGTGTTAGCACATTATTTAGTTTTATTCCAGTTTTTGCTTAAAAAAATATATTGAAAGAAAATAGGACTGTAGGAAACATTGCATAAATTCTTACATTCTGGTAAAATCATCCATTTTCTTCAAAAACAACAACAACAAAACTCTACATTCAAAGCAACAAAATATTGTTCATACTGTTCTTGTTACTATCTGAGAAATTTTCACAAAAAAAAATCTCAAAAGATGCTTTTGAGGACAATTTATGGTTTACTCTCCACTTACAAAGCTAACCCTGAGATGCCCCTGTCTTTATAAGTATTCCAGAATGGGAAATGGATTGCATTCATGCATTCCATGTACTCCACTGGTATTTCAAAGAAATTCTTTGTATTCTGGAGACTGGTGTGATTACATTGATTATGACAAATTATACCTTGATGACTGTACATAGACAGTTATGTTCATAAGGCTATCAATCCACCTTATTGCGGTAGGAGGGACAGAAGCTCAGTCCAGGCTGATCTCCACTTGAATGAGTACCCTTCAGCAAGTTTTTCTTACAGCTCTGAGGCTTCCTTTTAGTAAGTATGGTTATTTTAATTCTAACAAGGCCAGATGTGAAGAAAAGCGCTTTTTACTGGTGCTGTGGGCAAAGTATCAAACAGAAAAAAAATAAATATATATATATATTCATATATATATGAATGCTTTTCTTAGGAACTGTAACCACTCTAAGTTCTTTGTTTTGGTACCTCATATTGAAATTGAAGTTATAATCTGTCCACATCCTACAGAACTTTCCAAACAGAAATATGGTGTTTATGTGTCAACTGCCTTACATTTGAAACAGTTCATATTGCTCCTTTTACTAGCTGCAGTATAATCAGCTACCTTAGATCTTCTATTTCTCTCTGAATGGGGGACAACTCTCTAACATTTTCACCATTCTGGCATCAAAGATACAATAAAATGTTTGGAAAATAATGATCATAGAACATTACGGCAGACACAGGTTATCTTTTTTTTTTCTTGTTCATAATTTTTATCTGGCCATGAGAAGATAACTCTGTAAGGCATGCTATTCAGCAGGTGATACAGTTTGATATAGGAAGTCACTCCAGATCTTGAAACCCACAGTTAGTGAAAATTTAGTGTTCTGTTTGTCACTGATAACTTCTTAAGACCTTTACCACTGCTTTGGTTGCCTATTTTTATTGAGACAGGTGAGACATATTTTGCACTTCACCAGTCCCCTCCCCTGCCACCCCTCTCCCCCCCTTCAATTATTGAGGTACCTAAAGTATAGTCATTAAAAAGATTAGCTTTATGCATTTTAAATTATATTTTTTCCTTTCTTCAAAGTCAAAATTTTAAGGTATTGTGCTTGTGTTTTCTAATGTACTATGAAGCTAAATCTTAGGGAAATCAAGAAAAACATTTTAATCTAATTCTTAAGGATGGTTCTAACTATTCTATTCTATTTATTTATTTATTTATTTATTTGTCAAGACATAGTCAGATTGCAGGGTAACCAGTCCAGGGGGTTGTTTAAAGAACTCCCTTGTTCTTATGGTCTCTAGATAAACTCCTGTTGTACATGAAAATTCTAGAGAGTTCATGAGAAAAAAGTGTGGTAAAAGCTCTTTGTCTGAGAAAAGTAATGTGAACTTTAGGTTTTTGGAAGAGAATTGGATGCAAATGAATTTCTTTAGTTAAATAAAATACATTTAATTTTATATACCTTACATATATACTTTTATATATGTATATATATACTTTATATATATATATCTTTATTCTATTTTTAAACTGGGTAGTTTTTACATGTTGTTTTTAAAAGTTTCGATATGACCCTTTTATCTGTCATGAAAAGAGATGTCTCTTCTGTTGCTGGATGACATTAACATTGCACAAGATAACTTGTGTTTTTAAAGGTCTGCAGACTCGATGCGAATGGAAAGTAATGGAGAAGGATACATACCATTAGGTTATTTTTTCCTCTTCCAATTGTAATACAAAAACACAGTTTTTGCATTGTATGCTTTTGATTATGTTTCTTCTTTGTTTGTAGGTTTTCACTTTCAAGAAAAAATCACTGTTATATGCCCATTATTATGGATTATTATTATATATTATTTATATTATTATATATTATATATATTATAATATTATTATATGCCCATAATACACAAGTGTAAAATAGTTTACATGGCTAGTCAAAATCACTACTCTACGTTATACCTATTGCTATCTGTTGCTTATTACTTTTGGAACAGGTGCAGCCCACAGTAAATTTCAGCCCTGGTCTCATAAGTACAGGCCACAATCCTGCATTGTTAAATAGATGAAGGCTGAAATAATGACTTGCCGATTTGTTGAACACCTGCCACGGTGCTAGCCATAGCTCTAAACCTACACATTACCCCATATTGTAGTTGTGCAGGCATGTGTGGACTGACTTTGGGAAAAATAAACTGCAGGATCCAGAACAGCTTTCAAGAGCCCTCAATTGGAACAGGCAGGAATATGTATAATTACTTTTCTTCCAAAAATCTTAAAAATAGCATTCCAACATGGAAATTGTCTTAATCACTAATTAAATCTTAATAGATAATTAAATAATAATGAATATTCATGATACAACAATAATGCCAGTAAAGACAAGTACATGGGGGAGAAGTTAAACTAGTTCTTAGAAACATCTTTACTGTGGAGAGGGTTAGAGCCTTTCCTTATTAACAGTGTTTTATTTCCTTATGCATCAATACATATTGCCAAATTTGTGCATCCAACATTTCAATATGAGAAAATCCTAGGTCACTTAATCAGTTTTTTTGAAAAGCATTGAAAAATGAGTAAGGTCTAAGCCAATGGAAATTTTAGGATTTGTTTTAAGTGTGAGTAGAAATAGATAAATAGTGAAGGTTTTTAAAATCCATCCTGTAGTTTTCACTTTTTTTTTTTTGTCTTCCAGCATTAGTCATGAAAAACTTTTGATGCCTATTTCAATTGGTGTGTCATCTTCTGTACCATTACCATTATCATGTAAAAGACTGTAGACAAAGATACCATGAAATTGAACATTTATGCAACTATTGGTTCACATTAAAGAAGAAAAATTGTATCATGAAATACAGTTGATCAAACAGATGTGACCGTCAGTTTTCCCAACACTACTTTATGAAAAGCTCTCCCCAAATTCTGGAAGATGTGGCAAGTCAATAGTCCATTGACTAGTGTAGCTGACATAGATCTGAAAGACTTTATTTAAAATTATTTTTCTAGATATTAGTTATCCCCATAGACAGTGGTAACAAATATTCAATATTTATATTTTGAGTTGAATGATGGGTGGGAAACTGTTTTCTAATTTTGGATTTTTTTGAGATTATGTAATATTTCCCCAGTTTAAATGTTAATTTCTAACAGCACTAACCAAAGAAGAAAAATCTATGAAATTATATACCTCTGAATTACTATTTCAGATTTGGTCATACTATGAGAATTCCATTTTCATTAAAAAATACAATTTTACTTTTTACTGCAGTAAGATTGCATTTTGAAAAGGAATCATGTTGAAATGAAAAAAAAAAAAAAAGGAGAAAGAGAGAGAACCTGAAGACTGCCCAAACGTTTCATTATTATTATTATTATTATTTTTTTCCACAAAGTATTTCTAAGTGTCAGGTTGAAACACAAAAATGTGTGCATTCTCACCACTGCAGTATTTATGAATTTAGGGAGTAGAACGAGCAGCTGACTTTGTAATATTATTCAGTCACTTTTTGAGAAGAAATAGATCAAATTCCTGCTCTGAATGAAAGATAAAGACTTGAAACTCTACTGTTTTATCAAGTATAGGCACCTTAACTACTTAATTAGCAATATCCAAGACACATAAACAGAATTCACTTACCTAAGAAGGTGAGAAGAGAAGGTTAAAGAGTGGAACATATTTCTGCACTTGGAGTGCCTAAAAGATCCATTGAGAATGACTGAAGAAGAAAATCAGATTGTTGCACAAGCAGCAAAGCTAACAGTGCTTGGTTGTTGATGACAAGAACACTTTGTTTCTTAATCCTTCCTGATTATTTGTCACTGTTTATTCTATGAGCCTTGGTCAGCCAAAAAACATCACAGTCTTGGTGCTGTATTTAACCTATTTGTTCAAACACACACACATGCTGGTTGGGTTTTAGGAAACCCAAGTTTCCTAAAGTGATAATTCCTCTCTGATTTCTTTCCCAAGTACTGTTTTGAATATTGGGAAGCAAATTGTTACTGAATTCAGCAAAAATAGGAGGAAAAAGAAATCTCAGATCTTATTAGTCATGCTAGCATGTAAAAAATCATTTGAAATCAAGGGGAAAGGTGTGTTTAGCACATTAGAAAATGAGATATAAGAAGTGTAGCATTATACTTTAGTGTTGGAGAAAAAAATATATTTCTTTTTTCAAAAGTAATCTGTAATCAAGTTTCAACTATTGTTCTTGGGAGTTAGAGAATATTTAATCTTAAACATTTACTGAACCTGCACTTGATTGGAACAAGCATTTAAGACATTATACTAAATGTGTTGGGCATTTGCAGTGCATTATTGTCATTTATATATCTTTATTAGAAGGAGAAAACAGAGATGTCCTGATGGCCCTGATATGCTAGAAAATAAAATAGGGACACTGGTATAAAACAGCATGGATTTATCTGTCTTTTATACATTTTTGTCAATGTTTCTTAAACTCTTATCTATTCTTACAAGCTACCAGGAAAAATTCCACATATCCTATACTGAGAAAAGTCACAGTATATTCTCTGTAAAAATCAACACTCTTTTGGGATTGTAGGCTTTAAAATATTCTTTTCTTTCTTTCTTTTTTACTTTCCAGGTCATGATGGACCTTCTGGTTAACATTTTACATTTTTATATGGCTTTATTCTGGCATTTAGCACAGCTCAAGTGTTATGCACTTGTCAAAACAATAAAAATCTGCAGCATATATGATTTATTTTTTATTTCTTTATTTTTAGAAATGTCTAAGTATTTTTAGCATCAACAGGAAAGAGAGTGACAATGAAGCATAAAATAAAAGTACAATTTTTCCTTATATGTGTTTGGTAGAAGTCATCTTAATTTAATACGGTAATAAAGATACAATGACAATATTTTACTCAAAATGAGGAAATGTATGTCCTAATAGGTGATGGGCCAGAGCAGTAATAATTTTAATCACAAAAGACACTTAAACAGCATGATCCCAGTCAAATGCATCAGAACCTTTTATTGTGAGTTACTGGCTAAGCTTTTTTAGGTAGATTATTGTAGTGGGAGCAGATGGTCTCAGTTTATGCCTTTTGTTCTGCACAATTATTGATGTGGATGCTAATATGAGACAATGTGGGCTATTTTTTGTCTATAATTGACATTAAATGGGTAATATTGAGGAAGCATTATGACTAGCTGACAGATTCAAATCCTTGTAGTCCTTACTAAAAATCATGCAAGTTCAGAATGTTGTAGTCAAATTACCACCATAATTATCCCTACACAAAAGAGAAACAGAACAAAGAACCAGCAGGGAGAAAAATCCTTCAAGGGTATTTATGGTCTGCAAAGTACCACAGTAAAATTTCAAATACACAGAGGTGACATTCAGACATCTATCCATCCTCACGTACCCATGCTTGTATATGCATCCTAACGTGGGCATGTGCTCTGTCCACACAGCTGTTGTGATTTTTATGAGTACAAATACCTGCTTGTGTTCACAGAACCAGCACCAGCTTCCACCCAGCAAGATCAAGCATCTTCCCTCTTTGGGCTGCACCTTTGTTGTAGATACTAAATAAGAAAATGAAATCACCCCCGCCTTGCTGATAATCAGCAATATTATTTACTTTCTTATTTCAGAATCGTTAACAGTTATTAAAAAAGAATCAGGAAGGCCAAAGGTATTATGTGTATGTAAATCTTTGAAAGTTTTATTTTGCTTTGTTTTAAATCATTGTTTCTCCTGTACATTAGTACAATTAAGAGTGAGAATACAGGTTGTGTACAGGTTAAATTAACATCTGTCAGAAATGTCACTGGGAAAGTTGATTCTGCTCAAGGCAGGAGAGGTGGACAAGATAATCTCCAGAGGCTCCTTCAAAGCCCATTTTCTGTGGTTCTGTGATAATGTACTGTAGTAAGCTTTGACTGAGGGAAAACAAACAAACAAACAAACAGAGCAACGCTGAATTTAACTTGGTATTTGGAACTTTTAATACTTAATTGAAATCTATAATACTTTCCAGCTTACATATGAATTTGTGCCAACTCAAAGTTCCTGAGACACAGCTGTTAAGCATAGATATATACATTTGCCAGGTGTATCCTAATTTTCTCCATAACTTTCACATACAGACCTCAGTATGAGCAACAACCTTTTGAGTGATTATAAGTTACTAACCATTTGAACTGGATCTACCCTGATTTCAGCAGTCTGTGATGGAGGAAAAAAAAAAAGAATCTTTTTAGCAAATTTAATGTCAAATCCTTATTGTGTTCAAATCAGTGAAGTTTTGATAGTTTTATGATGATGATGATGATGATGATTATTATTATTGCGATTAATAAAGACCATTTTTCCAACTGATGAAAAAAATGATACTGTTCTGCATTTTATAGGGCAGATGAGCCATAGAATTTATGTAAGTTTTTAAAATATATGGATAATCGTCAATAATCATTATGGTTTTTTTAAAATTTTTTTCAAATTGAAGTAGTCAATGGATTGTTAGAGAGGAAAGTCACTGTGATTCAAGTTTTGGCACCAGCATGCTGAAAGACATTTGGATTCCAGAATTTGGACATGCAGAAGTTATAGACTTATAAAAATTGCTACACTAATGTTTTAACATGACCTTGAAATTAGGTCTGTATACTAAAATGACAGACTTTCACTATGAATCCTGGCAAAATATTTTGCACTGGGAACTACATATCAGAACTGATATCCTGGTCCTGCCAGAAAATCATTTTGGCAAATCACAGAACCAGTTTTAATAATCTGTGTTTTTGTGAAGGGGGATTATTAAGCTTGTTTACTTTAGACAAGTGGTTACAAAGTATAATTTCAGTGTGTTTGTGAAAGAAGGTCCCATAAAAATGTGAGATACATTATTCATTTGCTATATAGGACCCTCTAATTTCTGTACTGTAACACATGCTTATGTTAGATACTATGCAAGCAACACAAAAGCGCTTCACAGGCTTCTGATATTCATACATTCCAGCAGCTGGACAAACTTAGCCTTCATATTCTTAAGACAGCTGTATATTTTACTAGTTCTGCAGTTCTTATATGAAATTATTCCTTAATGTTAAAATGCGTTTACATTTAAAATTCCATCTTAAGCTATTATATATTTCTGTTTTTTCCTGGTAAAAATGGGCAGAGCTTGGCTGAGTTCAGTGAAGGTTTGTCAATATGCATGTTTGGTAGCTGGTTGCTTATTTTCCAAACAACATGTAATTTAGGAAGAATTGAGAATGGCTTTTGCAAAGAGGTACTATGATATTTACTTTTTCTTTGGATGACAGCTAAAACATACATACAACATGAGAATGCTTATTTATTATGAGGAGACATTATTTACTGGGTTCTAAAGAATTCAACTAAAATGAAATGGAACTGTTTTTTTCTGCTGCATTCAGTTTCTGAAATACATATTTTAGGTGAACACTTTCATTGGCTTTTCATTGAATATGCAGTGATTTACCTTGTCCATATCTTGCAATACAATTCCATTAACTCTTTGAGGAAAGTTATTAGTAAAGGAAGAGGGTGAAAACAGTGCCTTATCAGCCATTACTGATTTAAGTAGGAAATTGTATACTTGTAATTGGATCTTTATGTTTTATTTTATTAAAAATCGTGTCTTTTTCATGTCTCATTTGTTTTTCTACCTTGACTGGATTTTTTAATTAATTAATTTATTTATTTTTCATTTGAGTGTGTGTATGTGCATGTTAAGATAAATTATTACCTACTGATCATGATCAAGTTTATTTGTAAATTGAATCTCAGCTGTAGGTCAGTCATCCAAACCTGCCCCGGTATTTCTTGTGCATGTATTTCCTTCTGACTTCAGTGCAAATTACACATCATCCAAGGACAGAATGACAGAGGACTTAAAACTTCTCATTTAATGTGAAGTTTCACATACTAAGTAATGTTTATACGTGTACTAAAATTTCTGCTCTTCCATAGGTTTAGAGACATTTTTTTTTCTTCCTTTTTTTTTATTTTTCTATTTTTAATCAATTTTCAATAAACGTATCTGTCTGTTTCCAATATCTCTACTTTATCATGGAGATCACTGTATAATTATTTGTATAGTGTGGTATGTTACCTGCTCTTCCAGAACAGTTTTCACAACTTAATTTATTCACTTAAAAGCAAACAAAATAAAGGAAAGCTCCTGCTCTGATTTGGTCTGTAGTAAGAGAAGAGAACAGGTTTCAGACTGTAGCTTATGAAAGAAAGTGTTTTAAGCTCTTTTGAACAAGTTTTACTACACGTACAAATTACAGTTGTCAACATTGCCCAGTAAAATATTTGTACAGGTTATGCAAAAGAGATTAACAACCATCCTGCACCCCATCTCCACAGGGAAAAAAAATTAAATAATAATTTTGGAGGGAAGAACTGAGTAGATAGAATTATACCTAGATAGAATTATTCTAGTTGTGTTAACATATCAGTCTAACTAAATGCAGATCTGCAGCTGAGTCTTATAATTTTCTTGATCAGCTTCTTTCATTTTCAATAGTTTTATAGAAATTAACCTTTTCAAGAGTGTATTTCTAAGCAGCATATACAGATCTTCAACTACTTTTATGTATACGCATATTTTTGTGAGCCTTTCAACACAATATTCTTTTACCTCTTGTAAGGTCCTCAGAGAGAAGCTGATGAAGTGTGGGCTAGATGAGTGGATGGTAAGGTGAACTGAAAAATGAACAGCTGAGCTTAGAGGAATAATCAGTAGTACAAAGTCTAGTTGAAGGCCAGTAGTTAGTGGCGTACCCCAGGGGTTGATTCTGGGGCCAATACTGTTCAATATCTTCATTAATAACCTGGAAAATATATCAGTGTGCCTTCAGCAAGTAAAGAGATGGTAGAAAACTGGGAGGAGTATGTGATACATCAGAAGTTTGTGTTGCCATGCAGAGTGACTTCAAAAAGATGTAAAAATGGGATGACAGGAACCTCAACCTCATGAAGTTCAACAAGGTGTCATGCAAAAAAATGCACCTCCTGCATCTGTGGAGGCACAACCTTAGGCACTAGTACATGCTGGAGGCCACCTAGCTGGAAAACAGTTTTCCAAGAAGGACTTTGGAGTCTTGGTGGGCAACAAGCTATGAATCAGCAATGTTTCCTTGAGGAATAAAAGGCCCATGACATCCTTGGCTGTTAAGAAGGGTGTTACCAGGAAATCAAGGGAGGCAATCCTTCTCCTCTACTCAGTATAAGTGAGACAGCATCTAGAGTGCTGTGTCCACTTCTGGGCTTCCCAGTACAAGAAAGATCTTACTGGACCAATTCCAGAAAAAGACTACTAAGATGTTTAAGGCATTGGAGCCTCTTTTATATGAAGAGAGACGGAGAGAGATGGGACTGTTCAGTCTGAAGAAGACAAGGCTCAGAAGGATCTTATCAACATCTATACATGCCTTACAGGAAGACAAGGGAAGAGTGTCTTCTCAGTAGTGCCCATAACAGGACAAGAGAAACTAGAGACATATGAAATCCCATTTGAAATTAAGAAAAGATTTTTTTTTTTTTACTGTGAAGATGGTCTGATCAGGAGCTAATCCTTATCAGGAACTGATAGGAACAGGTTGCCCAAAGAGGTTCTGGAGTCTTGATCTATGGAGATACTAAAAACCCAGCCAGAGTTCTGGACAACCTTCCCTAGCCAACCTTGATTGAGCATGGGAATGAGACTAGATGATCTCAGAAGGTCCCTTCCAACCTCAACAATTCTGTAATTCTGTGATCTGAAGTTCTGCAAAGATTACTGTGTTCTTTATATTACCATATATAGGAGGGGAGGGGAGGGGAGGGGAGAGGGGAGGGGAGGGGAGAGGGGAGGGGAGGGGAGGGGAGGGGAGGGGAGGGGAGGGAAGGGAAGGGGAAGGGAAGGGAAGGGAAGGGAAGGGAAGGGAAGGGAAGGGAAGGGAAGGGAAGGGAAGGGAAGGGAAGGGAAGGGAAGGGAAGGGAAGGGAAGGGAAGGGAAGGGAAGGGAAGGGAAGGGAAGGGAAGGGAAGGGAAGGGAAGGGAAGGGAAGGGAAGGGAAGGGAAGGGAAGGGAAGGGAAGGGAAGGGAAGGGAAGGGAAGGGAAGGGAAGGGAAGGGAAGGGAAGGGAAGGGAAGGGAAGGGAGAAGAGAAGAGAAGAGAAGAGAAGAGAAGAGAAGAGAAGAGAAGAGAAGAGAAGAGAAGAGAAGAGAAGAGAAGAGAATAAGAAAAGAAAAGAAAAGAAAAGAAAAAAAGAAAAGAAAAGAAAAGAAAAGAAAAGAAAAGAAAAGAAAAGAAAAGAAAAGAAAAGAAAAGAAAAGAAAAGAAAAGAAAAGAAAAGAAAAGAAAAGAAAAGAAAAGAAAAGAAAAGAAAAGAAAAGAAAAGAAAAGAAAAGAAAAGAAAAGAAAAGAAAAGAAAAGAAAAGAAAAGAAAAGAAAAGAAAAGAAAAGAAAAAAAGAAAAGAAAAGAAAAGAAAAAAGAAAAGAAAAAACTAAATTGCTTTGGTCAGAAACAGCTATCTTTTTCTAATTCTATCCATATTTTCTGCTGTACACTTGAGATTCAAATTTTACACACTCACTGTTCAGAAAAACTCTAGCATTATCCCTAAAGAAATAATTCATCTATCTTATGCAAAGGGGTTCCTAGCAGTTATGTGGAATTCCTTAAAATATAATTTCAACTCTCTAATGCTTGTTTGACCAGTGACAGTGTTCAAAGAGGATTTAAAAGTCACCTAGTTTGGATGGGCATATTTCAATTTGAGCAGTACTTTACTGTTATTTTAATGGCAATTGAATATTCAGTTTACATCCATGCCAAATTTGTGTCTAAAACAAATGAAAAGTCTGTAGTAATGCAATAAGCATACTAGTACACTATTATTGCTTGTTGTCTTTTGGATATAGAGTCCAACAGCCTCCCTGCCAATTTTTAGCACTGACCTGAGGCTACTGTACAAAGAACTGTATAAAGAATGATAAATGGTAAAAATTGTCTGGCTTAAGTAGACATCTAACCTGTAGGATATGTGTCTACTGTGGGACTCGGAGTGTTTCTCAGCAAGCTCTGGCTGTCTCTGAACTCTAGAATTACATGATAAACAGGTACACATCATCCTTGCTCCATTTCTTTCCTTGTCAGCAAATACAGAATTCATAGTAGTCATAATTGCCAGGTCCATATCTTACCCCAAAGAAAAAAAAAAAAAAAAAAAAGCATTCTGCTTCTATTTCCAAAGGGAAATAAAATCTTTCTGGAGAGGCTTAGTGGGGTCATATACAAAATAAAAATATTAACACAACACCATTGACAAAGCAGTTATATGATGGTCTCTTGCAAACAGTAGTAAACAGCACTGGACACACACCCTGATTTCCTGTAGAAAGAAACCTGGATTTGCACCTTTACAAGGAGCGGGATATCATCCTCCCAGCTTCATAAGGAGGGATGAGGTTGTCACCATAGACTGCCCAAGTTACAACATATCTGAGGCAGCCTAATTCCCCTTCCTTTTATCTTCAAGGTATGTCTACTATACTGAGCACAAAACAAGTTATTTAAGATACCTAGTCAGTCATTACAGCTTGATTTCCAACTGCTTAAAAAGGTGGACCTTGCTTGCCCTTTGCTTTGGAAAAAATAAGAATTCTGAATTAGTTTCAGAACTACACACCACATTTATTTTGTATTTTATCTGACAAAAATGAAGGAACACAAACCAAAACCACTTTTTTTTTTTTTTTCCTGTTTAACAGCTCAATTACAAGGACTTCTTGAAAGAAAATCCCAATGAATCATTGTTAGAAGGTATTTTTTTCTTATATAGCTCACACTCAGTGAGCCTTCAACATTTCTAATGTTGAACAGTTAGTCTGAAATAAGTTATTTCAAAATACTGTCATAAAATCCATTTGTAGTGTTTGCTTGTGAGAACTGTTGGATCAAAGTCCAAGAAACACTAGAACACCTTCAAAGTGAGATATAGATATAAGGCATTCCTAATACTTCTCTATGTGAAAATTCTATGTATTTCACAGTAATATCTGGGAACTAAGAGGAATAAAAGAAAGCCACAGCTCCAGAGAAATAACACTTCTGGCTTATGAAGGCTTTCTAACCAAACATCAAGCAGCACTAGAGATGAATCAAAGCATGTGAATAAAATCTATTGACTTTGTGGCTGCATTTTAGCAACCTGGCACCTTATTCAAATAGCATTCAACATAGTATCAAGATAAAAATTTATCTATTTCAGACATACTTTCTTTTATTTTTCTAATATTGTTATGAAATTATCACTATTTAATATTACATTGCAAATAATAAGCATCATGAGCATATTGTATGTATGTACCATATATACACCTGAAAATCTGCAAATGTTTTCTGTTGATTTGAAATCCCTATTCACTCTTTTTGTTTGCTTGTTTGTTTGTTTCCCTGAAGGCAAAAATGTCTTGTATACATTCATAGAGGCCTCTGACCTCAGGCATCCCACTTATTTTTAATTTTAGTTATTATTATTAATACCTACGGAACAACATGGTGGGTGCTCAAAAGCAGGCTTTGAGATTCTTGGGAAGATAACACACATAGGAAGTAATCAAAATAATTCCTTTCAGAGGTTAATGTATGTCTTTTACAGCACTGCTTAGTCTCTGAGTCCTGCATGGAGGAAGAAGACAGCAGCTGGCATAGCCTTGCCTTTGCTCCTTCCCCTACAGCTGCAATATTTCTCCTGTTTCTGTCAGTCATCTCTGTTTCCTGCAGGTGTGTACAGTCCCTTGGAATACCTAAACAGGAATTACTAAAATATTGCAGCTGAGGGCAGGCTCTTCAGATTACATCTGAAAAGGCATTCCATACAGAAGTGTTGTAACTGGGTTCTCAGTAGAAATGTAATTAACAACAGAGATTTAAGTATTTAAATTTACTCTCATGTACCAGAAGGGGAAATGGCACCAGGGATAAAAGAAGGCAATTCACAAAAGCTTTAGGATATCTGACAGAAATGGTAGAGAAAGGATCTAATATGATTTCTTTTTTCTCCTCTCTACTTTACAGGCTTTTCTGAAATGCTGTTTCCCGGACCCAAAAAACAAACCTATTTATTTTCTTAGGAGCCTGTAGCAGCAGCTTCTTGAGATGATCAAGCCAGCCTAGCAGCCCATTGCCACTGAAAGAAGGGGCCATGCTCTCTCCACTGACTGTCTTCTCCACCAGCCACATGCTTTCCTACTTTGTGTTACACCTTTCTGGTGCTTAGCAAACCCCTTAACAAACCTTCACAACTCTGTTACTCGGGGGAAATTAAAACAGATCATAATTATCTGGTGAATTAATTGGATGAATTGGGTTGTGGGGTGTCCAACAGGCATTGGGGAGGAGCAGAGTGATGTACGTGGAAACATAAAAAGAGAACCGAGACTGTCCCTTCATAACAACCAGCTAATCTTCAAATCTCAGTGTGTTGCCTGTTCAGATCAGATAACAGAGAGCAAGAAGATGGGGGGTGGGGGTGGGGGTGAGCTCTCTTCCAGATTTCCAGATAATCTCTACTGATTATACAACAAATGCATCTGAAATCTAAAGTCAATTAGATTAAAAAATAATAACTAGATTTCATTACTAATGTACTTTTATTCATTATTAATTATTATCTAACCCACTTCTACAATAGAATGAACGTAGCATTGATATGAGTTATTATGTTGTGATTATCCCAGACTCATGATCTTTGGGTCCTAAAAAACAAATTAGACACTTACGAGACTTCTAGGCTTCTTTGTTGTTGTTGTTGTTGTTGTTTTTTGTTGTTTTTTTTCCCTTACTACTTTAGTCATTAGCCCCGCCTTGCATACAGTTTCCCACATCAGAGTGCTAACAACAAATTCTATACATTGTAAAATATGTTTAATATGGCTCCAATGTAAGTAACCAAATCCTAATGGGATGTGGTACATCTCTGTCTTTATTCCCAGGTCAGGTACAGGTCTCCAGTGACAGGGGAACAGTGGGCTAATGATGCTATATCATCATTTCAGAGCAGTATATCTTACATCCAATATTGAATCAAGGTGCTATCTCTTCTAGACAAAGTCAAAAATGCTCCCGTCCTTCATGATTTGTAGGACTTTAAGTTAACTTATATTTTGACCAGTGTTCGTTGTGTTTCTTTTTCTTAGTGAGAAAAAATGTTTTATTTTGCTGTAAAATTATTGCAACAAATTATTAAATGTATTTCTTAGACACTGGAAGTAAACTTTTTTTTTTTTTTCCTACATTTTATTATATGTTTAGAAGTGATTTGACTTTTTGTATTTGCTTATATTGCCAGTCAAATGGAAAGGGTTTGAAAACATATCAAATTTGGTACAGCAGTTCTGGCAAATCAAATGTGTTTTTTGTGTAACTACTAATCAATTACCCTAACTTTGGATTCCTAGTAACCAAGGGTGGGCATATAGTATGACACAGAAAAAAATATTGTAAAACATAGTAGTTGATCAAAATTATGACAATGTGAAGCTTTCAAATCTCACATATTAGTGCTTTACTATGCTTTTTTCCTTCCCTATTACTGATCTGTCTTATTTTATAAGCATAAATTAAATAACATTTTGAATGAATATATTTGAAGTAGTTCTCCAGAGCAAACAAAATGAAATCTGCCAATTCATTTTGTAAATAGGCCTTGGCTACATTTTGCACTTACTCCATATTCATACTCCTGTAAGAGGCTTTGCAGATGGCAAACTACATACAGATTGTTGAGAAAACTCTAGAATTATCATCTGAAAATGTTCCCATAGTCACGCATTCTCACTGATATCTCTGCATATTCATAAGCTTTTGGGAATATGCACAGAACACTTAATGCATCTCATCCACCTCGCCTCCCTCCTGCCCCAACCTGCACAGAAATGGGATTGTCATTCATTTCCATTACTAGAAGTGCTCTTGTCACTGAAGAAAATGTTTTATCTTCAGCAATCATATGTTGCCACACTAAGTACATTACACAAATAGTTGTGCGGAGAACACACAAACCTCCATGAGCATTCTCTTCTTTTCTAAAGATGAAAATTCCATAATCTGAGTAACCTACACGTACACATAATGGGCACAGCTTGAATGTTTAAGTAGGGTAAATTAGCTGTGTTGGAGACACACACACACACACCTAATTGTGATTAGAAATATTTTATAGAAAATGAATTGCTCAAAAAAAAAGCAGTAGTCTGGGAAGTAGTATAAAAACCCGGATGCTCAGGATTCTATTGTGTCCCAGTAAAGAGTGTGTAACTGGCACTTCCATAGACTTCTGTGTCCTAGCTCTCACTGCCTGCCAGACACATATTTCATATAATGTCACTGATATTTCTGGACACTACCTTACTGAAATTTACTGTGTTCAAACAATGATATGCATACAAAAGAGGGTCGGGGAACTTCAAAATATAAATCATTTTTAACCTTTATATCTTGGGAGGGAGGGAAAATATATCTGCATGTCAAAAGTTTTGTCACAGGATTACAAAGAAATTTGGAACTCTATGCTTGCTAAATTACTCTCCTTTTGAGATTTTTCTTTTAAACACCAGACATAATTTTAGAGCACTGAAAAGGGGAAGATTCTTTTTACTACAAATTTAGCAAATTACAGATTCTTCAACTATCATTTTTTTCCTGTAAACATACAACTAATCTTGATGTTTTTGTTGATGTTTGTCTCCACTTTAATTTCATATTTTCTCAGGTTTCTTCCATTATTATGGGATTCAGATCACAGACCTTCCTTGTAAATGACACCTGGAATCATCAAGCTCTTTGATGCATGTGAGATTTTATGTATGTGTCCATTTGCAAGTAGATTACTTAATTTTGAGAGTTACCTTTCCATGTAAACAAGTGCTAGATGAGGGCCCCAAGGAGGTTTCACACACTACCATTTCATTATTTACCTTGTTCTGCACCTACTTTGTGAACTACAGAATACGTTTATTGACTCCTTGATCAAGTGTCTATTAAAGAAAACATCAGCACAGCTGAGTGTGGATCTCCAATGGTGACAAACACATTGGCTTGTTCAGGATCTTTAGCCTTTTAATTGATATATACTCATGCATCTGATATGTAAGGTTTAAAATTGCCAGTCATTCTCACTTATTAAAGACCACCAAAAGCCAGCTGCCTAAGGACTTTTCAACAATATTTTTTTTTCAATATGGTATTGATTTTGCAATAATTATACAGCTGATGGGACCAACATAGGAATATTGGAAAATGTATGTCTAACAAATCATGCTATATATTTGCCAATAGGTAACACATCACCAGTCAGCTTTTAGAAAAGCTGCAGTGGTATACAATTTCCTGTGCATAAAGGTTTATCCTGTTTTGAACCAATGAGCAACAGTGCACTATGAATTAATCTGCGCTCCTATCATTTCATCTGGTGACCGCAGAGTACTAAACAAATATCAGGGTCTAAACACTAACTCTTATTAGATATTTTCCAGATACTCAGGATAAAGAAAATGGAAGATCACAAAGGCAGAAATAGCTGATCTATTCACACCATCTAACATTATTCATCAAAGTGCCTGAATTATCCTAGAAAATAACTATCTAATGATGTCTCCAGGAAACAATGCAAAATACCAAATCTCTCTTTTTTTTTTTTTCCTTTCTTTTTTTTTTTTTTTCCCCAGCCTCAGGTGCTCCAGAGTCCTTCAGGGGTCTCTGACTGCAGAAGGTACCCCGGCTCCTCTCTCAGGCATCTGTCAAATGGGACTAAAGTGGCAACATCATCAGCAGTGATACAGTAATTTACTTCTTTTTACTGCTTAGGTATGCTTTGTGTTGCTATGTGAATTGCTGGAGAGAGAAAGTAGATCTATGGCCCTGTTCACCTGGAGTAATTTTTATCTTCTGGTGCACTACCCTGCAGCATTCTGCACTTTTGTCCATGTGGCTCTGCAGGTTCCTGTTTTGTCCTTCCACTTGTTTTAATTCAACTGCATGCAGACATTCCTTCTCAAAATAATATTTTTTCTTCCCTCTTTCTTTTTTCCTTTTTTTTTTGATCTTGTCAATTTCTCTTTGTCCAATCTATTCATTTCTTACAGTTCTAATACTGCTAATCGGCTCCTATGTTTTGATGTAGTGTTCCTCCCTAAAACAGCTGTACTTAACAAATCCAAAATTAATTCATCATTTCAGTTGACCATGGCTATAAAAAAAATATCTATTTTTTTCCCAGTGCACATATAGTGCTGTCTATCTGATGCACTACATTTTTTATCAAACTCACCCCCAAAACCTTACTATCAACATCCAGAACATTGTTGCTGCAGAGATAAGAATTCAAATAAAAATGAAATCATCAACTGTAGCTCCAGAAAATAGTCAGCTGTTAGTCACAAACCTTGCAAGGATGATGGCAGAAAGGCTTACAGAGAAAGCTCAGTTTCAGCTAGATTTCTTTAAACTCATTTTGATTATCCACTGAATGCATTTGAAATGCATTTTGATATAGTCCAAGAAAGAGTACTAATAATGTCCTAGCTTGGAAGTGAAGTTTGGAAACAGAAGGGGAAGCCAAAGGGGAAGCCAAGTGGGACATGGTTGAAAGACCCTAGTTAAAATGAAACTGAGTTGGTCCTTGCTGATATAGCATCATCAGAAATCCTTAGGGATGGATAAGACCTATTTTGTTGTAAACTAGATGCTGCAAGAAATTCTATATTAATATGATGATGTATATTTCTAAGAAAAGTTTCTCACACACTGCTTAAAATAATTCATATTCTCAGGCCTCCTTACTCTTTATTTTATTTTATGTATTTATTTATTTATTTTTGATATGTATTTGTATCAGTTTTTGGAACAAGAGTTCTTTGAAAAATATGTTTCCATTTCTCCTCTTCACATTCTTTTAAAAGCATGAATGGAACTATTCCTCAATATGGATAATTGTGTTATTTTATAACACAGAGTTTCTCTGTCTTCGAATTGGGCTTTATGAAAAGCTGACAGTTCTAAGATAACTTCCATGTGGTCACTGGAGCTGCTGCTTTAACAATGATAAATTATCTGTCGCATTTAGAGCAGTGATATTTGTTCTACTTTCTGCATATTTTGATGAACTAATGAAAAAAAAACCTCTATGCCTAAGCAGAGTATCATAATACTTCAAAATATAATCAGTGACATTGAGTTTTGCTACCCTTTTACGGACAAAACTCAGACATAGAAAGGATAGGTAAAAGAAAGTGGTGAAGAACAGGAGAAGTCACTGAGGTTTTGGAAAGTGACGGTAAAAGAAACGGGCTGGGATTTTAAATGAGGTTCTGAATGGTGTCACTGGAAAAGGTGGGATATCTCAACTCTTTATCAGTAGCTAAAATGGTCCGAGCAGTCTGGCCTTGGAGTGTAAATTCATCCCTATCCTGAAATCACTGTTTTCCTCGCATACATAAATAAATAATCAAATAAGTAAATAAGGAAACAAATAATCATAGTAGTAATAATAATAATAATAACAATAAACAGACAGAAGGGAGAGAAGGAACTAGCCCAATCCACTCAAATTCACAGTATTGTCTAGGTGCCTACCTGCACAACTTGAGCTAAAACTGATTGAGTGAAGATGGGCAGCAGTGGAACTATTTGCTGACATTTCTGTCATATAGAAGGGGAACTGGTTTCATATCTAGCAAACAAACAAACAAACAAACAAAAGAACATAAATCACAAACTGGAGGAAATTAAGCCAAATATATATATGTGTGTCTGTGTGTATACATATATATATATAAAATCCCAAGCTGGAAAGGGATATTTTTTGCTACTGTCTCCAAAAATAATATGAAGTTCTGAATGACAATTGTTCCTGGAGGTTCTCTCCTCGGTTTCCTTCTTCATGGCAGGAGTCAGATGAAACAAGTTGTTATTGTCCTGTTATTGTCCTGTTGTACAGGTGGGACACATAAATATCAGAGATCCATAAAACATATGCTGCTCAGACACATCCTTCAGCACAGGTGAAGTCGGAAATTTCCAACCCCAGCTATAGCACTTGACATCTTTGCCAATACTAGCCAGTCCTAGTGTTCTGGTGTCACAACTGAATTGGAGTGATTATGTCCTACAGCCATACAAATGCAAGAAATACTTCTAGCAACTTTTTAGGAAGTGATAAATTAAAATGCATTATTACAGCCATAGGTCTTAGGGAAAAGAGAAGAGATTTAAAGCCAATAATCCCAGAAATCAGAGTATGCATGAATGGAATAGAAACAAAGCATGTATTAAATAAATAAATAAATAAATAAATGAATAACAGATAACACTATTATGCTTAAATGTATGTCTTTTATTGATATTACCCTAGAAAAATGTGTTAATGGACAAGTTTGGCTGTGGAAGGAGAAGTACTAAAACAAAATATGATATTAAAAAACTAAGTTTGAGACACTGATGCCCTTTTGAGGCACTATTTGCTATTCCTTTCACAGAAGACAACACAGCCCAGCCCTACCCTATACAGAAAGCTTCAGGCACTATACTCAACTGAAAAGAACACGTTGCTACCTACCTCTAAACTTCTATCAGTCTACAACCCTAGGTAATCTTAACAACATTTATGTTCCTACCAATATAGAAACATCAAAGGTCTAAAATGCTTTCAACTACAAGGAGTATATGAATTATACATTTTTAATGAGCTAAATTATAGGTATGAAGCAGCTTCCTGTCCCTACTGAAATCCATTATTGTGCTTTCTATTCACAGTATGTGTTTATCACAGACAATCAGAGTGGACAAAAGCAGAATTTGTCAGTATAAACCCTGTATATTCTGCCTTTTCTATTCTTCATAATGAAAATAATTTCCTTATTTTGACAACCTATGGGTTTTTAACATCATTGTCAGTGCATGGAATACACATTTGTATTTCTGTGGGAAAGGTAGAGAGATGGAAAATGTTTTTATCACAGAACAACTTCAGATAAACATTTTGATGACGTTTCAGCTTACTAAAAATATTCATAACATGAAGAATTTTATTTTTATTTTTATTTTATTTTTTTCAGAAATATGTCTGTATCTTTTGGAGCACAATCTTCATGAAAAAATCAAATCAAATAACACTTTATTTCCCTTCTTTCTTTCCTTCCTTTCTCAGCATAGTGTGTTATTTGACTGTAGGAATAATTAAATACTGAGGACTTTTTTTGTTTGTTTGTTTTTTGATGCTTAGTGTCTGTGATCTACTACCACCACAAACAATGCCTTAAGTGTCTGCTTGATTGCATATGTAAATGTTCTCCTCTGATGAGTTCAAACGTTATAAGCTGTGGTAACAACAGTAGGTAGAAGGTCGTCTTCATGTTTCATGACACAAAAATAGAGATTAGAGTAGGACTTCTCTTGAGAATGTTATTTACAGCAAGATGCCAAAGACCTGTTAGAGAGTAGCTGGACCAATAAATTGGTGGTATGCTTACACGACTTCAGCACGTTTTTTAAAATCAGTCTTCTGATCATACCTAGATGCCATACTTCGGTTGGTCCCCTGATCATTTCCTTTCAGATGAAACTTAACTAGAACATATTCTCCAGGGGTGCACTGAATGTTCTCCAACTAGCAATGGTCATTTGTTCAATAGCACCCTGCTGCAGCTAGTCTGAATGTGGTGGTTTTACTTGGGTGGGTGGTCGAGCTCCACCACAACCGCTCTCTCACTCCCCCTCCTCAAAGAGGAACGGGGAGAAAATACAATGAAAAGGGCTCAAGGGTTGAGATAAGGACGAGGAGATCGCACAGTAATTATTGTGTCGGGCAAAACAGACTCGGCGTAGGGAGACAGTAAGATTTATTACCTATTACTAACGAGCTAGAGAAATGAGAAACAAAGGAAAGAAACCAAAAGCACCTTCCCCCCCATCCACCCTCTTCTACCTCCTCCCCCCGAGCGATGCAGGGGAATGGGGAAATGGGGGTTATGGTCAGTCTATAGCGCTTCTTCTCTGCTGCTCCTTCTTGGTCACTCTTGTCCCCTGTGCTGTGGAGTCCTTCCCAAACTGATCCGGTGTGGGCTGCCCACAGGCAGCAGCTCTTCAAGAACTGCTCCAGATATGGGTCCGTAACACGGGGTCCATCCCTCAGGAGCAAACTGCTTCAACCTGGATCCCCCACGGGCAGCAGCTCCTGCCAGAGTCCCTGCTCCTGCGTGGTCTCCTCTCCACGGGCTACAGGTCCGGCCTGGAATCTGCTACAACAGGGGTCTTCCACAGGCTGCAGTCTCCGTCGGTGCAGGTCCACCTGCTCCACCGTGGTCTCCTCCACGGGCTGCAGCGTTGAACCCTGCTCCAATGTGGTACTCCATGGACTCCTCCATGGCACTCTCCTCCATGGCGGGGGGACAGCCTGCTTCACCACGGTCCTCACCACAGGCTGCAGGGGACTTCTGCTCCGGTGCCTGGAGCACCTCTCCCCCTCCTTCATCACTGACCTTGTCGCATGCAAGGCTGTTCTTCACTCCTCTCACTCTCCCAGCTGCTGGGTGGCGCAGCATTTTTTTTCCCCTGTCTTAAATATGCTCTCACAGAGGCGCAAAACAACATCACTTATTGGCTCAGCTCTGATCAGCAATAGGGCCCTTACCAAACATGGGTCAGCTTCTAGATCCTTCTCACAGAAGCCACCTCTATGGCCCCCTGCTACCAAAACCTTGCCACGTAAACCCACTACACTGAAATAAATGTGGAGGAATGGATGTGAGCTTCTCCACACATTTCATTCTGTGTATCTGCCCCCACTGGGACAAGCAGACCTAGCCTCTCTGTTTTACAGCTCATGGACACAAGACTGAATCCTTACTGGATTTTTACAATCTCCCTATCCTTAGTTGTTTTGTAGCATGTTCTGTCCTCTAAACATAAGAGTATTGTCAACAAGTACTATGTGTGTGAAATATGCTACTATGAACATTCGGGACACATGTCTAAAAAAATAATAGTTCTTTTTGTGTTTGCTAAGAAATCTGAAAATCCTGCTCTCCAAAGGATATCTCCTCATGCATACACAGGGAACCTGCAGACAAGCTAGATTTCACTAAATATTGATGTGAACCCAAAGCATTTTGCTTAAAATTTTGTGTGGACAAACATTTTTACATAGGAATAGTAAAGAGTGAAACTAGTACAAGTCTCTGATTATTTCATACTGGGAAAATTGACTTCATGATATTCAGGTTATGTCCTGTGTCGTCCTGTTCTAGTAAGTGTAGGCAATATTAAGTTACTTTACTTAACATTATATTGAAAATAATCTTTTGGTCCAGCCAAGAAAATAGTAATTTCTGATGCCATAAAATCTTTTTTACTAGCTAGCTCTTGGTTTGTTTATTTTTAATTATCTGTGCTATGACCTGAAATCATTAATTATTTCTCTGCAAAACAAGGTAGACCTCAATGATTTTCCTCATGACTTAATAAATATTCAGAAGTATGTAAACTATTGCTTAACAATATCTGTGTGAATATCAGCCTTCTTGCTTCAACAACAAAAAGCATTGCTCTTGCATGCTCTCATCCTGATGGGAGACTTCAACCACCCGGATGTCTGCTGGGAAAATTGCACAGCAGGCTGTAAGCAATCCAGAAGACTCCTAGGGTGCACTGAGGATAATTTACTGGTCCAGGTACTAGGCAAACCAACCAGATGAAAAGCATTACTTTACCTGGTATTCACTAATGCGGAAGAGCTCATTAAAGAGGTCAAGACTGGAGGCAGTGTGGGCTGCAGTGACCACACCCTGGTTGAGTTTGTGATCTCAAGGAATATGGGCCTGGCAAAGAGGAATGTCAGGACTCTGAACTTCCGAAGAGCAAACTTCAAGCTATTTAAGGACCTAGTAGATGAGATCTCCTGGAACACTGTCCTTAGGGACCAAGGAGCTGAACAGAGCTGGCAGCTCTTTAAGGATGTTTTCCTTAGAGTGCAAGAACTCTTCATCCCCCTGCGTAAAAAATCAGGCAGGGAGAGCAGACAACCAGGATGGCTGAGCAAGGACCTGCTTGTCAAACTGAGATGCAAGAAGGAAATGCACAGGCAGAGGAAGCAGGGACATGTGGCCTGGGAACATTACAGGGATGCACTCCAAATGTGCAGGGAAGGGATCAGGAAAGCTAAGGCACCGTTGGAAATGAGCTTGGCAAGGGATGCAAAGAATAACAGGAAGGGATTCTATAGGTACATTGCTCAGAAAAGAAAGGCCAAGGAGAGTGTACCCCCTCTGATGGATGAGAAGGGTGAACTGGTAACAACTGAAAAGGGGAAGGCTGAGGTACTCAACAACTTCTTTGCCTCTGTCTTCACTGCCAGTCAGCCTTCCCAAGTCTTTCGTTTCCCTGAACCCATAACCATTCAGTGCATAAGGAATTGGCTTGAAGGTCACAGCCAGAAATTGGTGGCCAATGGCTCTATGTCCCAGTGGAGGCCTGTGATGAGTGGTGTACCTCAGGGGTCTGTCCTGGGACCATTGCTGTTTAATATCTTTATCAACAACACAGACAGTGGAGTCAAGTGCACCCTCAGAAAATTTGTAGATGACACCAAGCTGAGTGGTGTAGTTGATACAGTAGAAAGGTTGCCATCCAAAAGGACCTGGACAAACTTGAGAAGTGGGCCCACGTGAACCTAATGAGGTTCAGCGAGTCAAAGCACAAGGTACTGCATCTGGACTGGAGCAATCACAGGCATGAGAAGAAGAACTCATTGAGAGCAGCCCTGCAGAGAAGGACTTGGGGGTTCTGGTGGATGAAAAACGTGACATGAGCCGGCAGTGCACGCTTGCAGCCCAGAAGGCCAACTGCATCGCATCAAAAAAGGAGTGGCTAGCAGGTTGAGGGAGGTGATTGTCCCCCTCTACTCTGCCCTTGTGAGGCCCAACTTGAAGTACTGTGCCCAAGTCTGGAGCCCCCAGCACAAGAAGAATGTGGAGTTGTTAGAGCGGGTCCAGAGGAGGGCCATAAAGATGGTCAAAGGGCTGGAGCACCTCTCCTACATAGAAATGTTGAGAAAGCTGCGGCTGTTCAGCCTACAGAAGAGAAGGCTCCAAGGGGACCTCATTGCAACCTTTCAGTACTTGAAGGGGACTTACAAAAAAGATGGGGAGCAACTCTTTGTTCAATCGGATAATGAGAGGATGAAGGGGAAAGGTTTTAAACTAAAAGAGGACAGATTTAGATTAGAAGTTAAGAGGAAATTCTTCACTCAGACGGTGGTGAGGCACTGGAACAGGTTGCCCAGAGAGGTTGTGGATGCCCCGTCCCTAGCGGTGTTCAAGACCAGGTGAGACGAGGCCCTGAGCATCCCTGCCTATGGCAGGGGGGTTGGAACTAGATGATCTTTGAGGTCTTTCCAACCTAAGCCATTCTATGATTCTGTGATCAGCCAAAGCTACTTTCTATGGGTAATGACAGTTGGGAGGAGTGGTTTCATGCATGTGTGGCATGGGAGAGCATGTGGCTCTCTGAGGGTCCTCATTAGAGTGCTTTATAGTGGGCCTTTTTATCTTCAGAAATAGAGGAACAGAACCACTTAAAAAATGACGCCTTAGGTATTCACTGAGCCAAACACATTGATAAAGCGTTTTACAGTATCTTTTTTTCACTGAACAAACGACAATCAAATTTTTATTCTCTCTGGATCTATAGAAACATTTTTTTTTTTCAACTTTACATGAAATATTTCAAGCTAGATCCACAGAAAACAAAGAAAAATCAAGACTTCTAAAAGTATTTTTTTAATTTTTTTTTTCTTAATGCATAGGCCCAATGGATTCAACCGAAAAATAGAAAAGCCAGTTAAAGTTTTCTCTTTTGTTCTAAAGGATATTCACATTTCATAGGGAAACAGTTCAATCTGCTCTACCAGATATTTTGGAATAAGGTACTTTGGATACCTTATTTTGACATTTTATGTCTACATATGACTTATCTTAACATATTCTGAAATGAGAACAAGAAATTAAGCTTTGTCAGAGACTACAGGGTGACATACGTTTTCCTTTTGACTCAATGAATATTTAAATATTTTATAGGCAATTGAAAAGTTCCTCATAAAAAGACTGCAATTGCAAAGTGGAACATCCATATTCTGTTAGTAAAATAATTTATACCAAATGTAACAATAGAAGCAAGAGAATGAGATCTTTTTCCTTCAGAACAAATTATCATCTTGCAAACACATCTTTTTTCATATGTGAGAAATACAGACTCAAATATATCAAGCAGAGAGTAGTACTTTTACCTGGTCTAAGGGGCTAGCGATAGTCATGGAAAGCAGCTGCTACTGTCTCCTCATGAACCAGAATATGCATTGATTTCAAACTGATGTACTTTACTGAACTTCATCCTAAGTCACGAGTAGCTTTGAACACAAGAAAGGTTAGTTTTCTAGAAACAGACAATAATAAACTAACAAGTGAATGGAAATGATATTATTCATTTCAATGGTAACTAAAATCACAGAATCATAGAATCATAGAATCATAGAATGGCCTGGGTTAAAAAGGACCTTAAAGATCATCTAGTTTCAACCCCCCTGCTCTGGGCAGGGTTGCCAGCTACTAGAACAGGCTGCCCAGAGCTGTATCCTGCCTGGCCTTGAATGTCTTCAGGGATGGGGCATCCACAACCTCCCTGGGCAACCTGTTCCAGTGCCTCACCACCCTCTGAGTGAAAAACTTTCTCCTAGTTTCTAATCTAAATCTCCCCTGTCTTAGTTTAAAACCATTCCCCCTTGTCCTATCACTGCCAACACATGTAAACAGGTGTTCCCCCTCCTGTTTATATGCTCCCTTCAAGTACTGGAAGGCCGCAATGAGGTCTCCCTGGAGCCTTCTCTTCTCCAACCTGAACAAGCTCAGTTCCCCCAACCTTTCTGCATAGGAGAGGTGCCCTCTGATCATCTTAGTGGCCCTCCTCTGGACCCATTCCAAGAGCTCCACATCCTTCTTGTGCTGGGGGCCCCAGGCCTGCATGCAGTATTCCAGGTGGGGTCTCACAAGAGCAGAGTACAGAGGGACAATCACCTCCCTCCCTCTCCCTGCTGGCCACCCCTTTTTTAATGCATCCCAGGACAGAATTGGCCTTCCAGGCTGCAAGTGCGCACTGCTGGCTCATGTCCAGCTTCTTGTCCATCAGGACCCCCAAGTCCAAGTCCAAGTCCATATATACATACATATGTTTTCATAACTTAGTTCTGCATCAACTATTATAGTTCATCTTTAAATATTTTCCTGTAAGATACAAAGTATTTTGAAGCACTGAATTCATGTACTAAGAGGACAGAGATACCTAGGTACCCATTTACTTTGAAATAAACTTTCATGTAAGATGTTCTCAGATCATCAATATTTACCAGACAGTATGCCATAATATTATTTCCATACTGTCTTGGACTATATCTTAGATATTGTGGTCAATTTTCTTTCTTCTAGTGAAGTCTTTCTTGTCATAGTGAATTACAGCAAGGTTTTTTGGGGTGTGAATTTTTCAGTTTAAGATTTCTCTCTGATTAAGCAACAGGCTTACTGACAGGGACTTATTTAGTGGTTAGCTGTTTTGGTAACATATTTTCTAAATAAGAACGTCTGTTTTGCAGTCACTTTCTACTTCCAGAGTGAACTGCTGCAGTTTAATTTCTAAATGTCAAATTCTCCCAAGAATTCTTACACTCTCTTGAGCAAGATTTGATGAGATGATTTTCCTAATCCCTGGGAGGAAACTCCACCTTTCTCATTTCTATGGATGATTGCCCAGTCCAAAATAGTAAACTGGTATCCTCAGTTTATATGAACACTGCTAGACATATAAACAGCAGAGATTAAGGTCCATAAAAATGTCTAAAAGATTTCAACAGTACCTGTGACCTTGTGAAAACATTTATATGACCTATCAAGTTTGTAATCTTCTCTTCAGTGAAAATACTTATAAACCAGGATTGCAAATTAGGCATAGCAATAATCAGATACACATTTTAAAAGCCAGTGGTATGCAAAGTTCTTGTTAATGTTCTGCTGAAATGTAATGAAACAAACTTATATTGCCTTGTGGATACTTATTTTGAAAATTTGCATAACAAAACAATGAATTTGTATGAAAATAATGAATTTGTATGAAAATCTTT
This sequence comes from Anser anser, assembly GCF_964211835.1. Classification (NCBI taxonomy): domain Eukaryota; kingdom Metazoa; phylum Chordata; class Aves; order Anseriformes; family Anatidae; genus Anser; species Anser anser. The sequence goes on from NC_139724.1 coordinate 23,528,184, forward strand.
CTTCATATAAAGTCCTTCAATAGATTGTAGGGTGCTGATCCAAAAGGGATAGTAGGGTTTGTATACGAGATTAAGGGATAGCTTCTTGGAAGAACAACCTTCTGTCTTCAAAATGCCAGTCAAAATAGTGTCTACATTTCTTCCTGTGTAATTAGTATCTTTGTCTGTCTTGTTAAGAAAGTGTGACACAAAACATGGATAAAAGTGATATAATGAAGCCTGATTTCAAACTCAATGGAGTTGACATCAGGAGTTTGGAAAAAGCAGATGCTAAGCATATCAAGCACTGTGATTGTCCCTCTGATTCATAAGATGGATATGCATTTCTGCTGAAAGACATTTCACAGCTTTGGAACCTTGTTGCTCCTATATAATCAGTTTTGGCCCTCAACATGTAACATGTAAGAGAAGGTGTTCCCATTTTGAAGATTCACTTTATTTTGTAATAAGAAATAGTACAAATCTACTGATACCCAGTGTACTTTTGTTAGTTTTCCAGCTTTTATAATTAATACTCAGTAATGGCTGAGATTTTTTTACTCATCTCAGTTTTTAAGGCTTCACTCACCAATGAGTTTCAGCAGGTCTTTTTATTAGCAATGTATTAACTAATATAGCCTCATAGATACAAACTGGTTAGAGTCTTTGGTTTTCTTAAAATTGTTTAGGTTTAAAGGAGGGAAGAGCCATAGCTGTGTAATGTTATAACAGTTCCTATATTATACAATTTATAATGTTACTGAAGATAGCTTCTGCTTTATAAAGACATATTCCTCAGGAAAGAAAAAAATACTGTAACTAAAATGACAGGCATCTATGTTGGTTTTGTTTGTTTGTTTGTTTTGGGCATGACTAAAAGTTATCTGCCTACCATGTGTGGCATATAGCACTGGATCATAAAAAGAATTGGATTATGTCAGAAGAATTACTTTTTATGTGGTAGCCATTGATTTATGAAAAACATGTAATGTGAAGCAATAATACAGTTACATCTTCAAAGATCCCATGACTGATTCTGTGCTAGATACATCTTTGTATAACAGATCTTTCTATATCACTTAACAAAACTCCCTTGAATGTATAAGTATTATCTAGCTCACTCATTCTTCTTAGAGTGCTGTATTGACTTTGGCCCCAGGCTTAGGTCCTAAGTGCTGTCAGGTCCTGTGCAATTGTGCACAGAATGCTTTTGTAAGTTTTGAAACCCCTGAAACTATGAGTTAATGAAAGTATTGACAGAATCTTAACTAGCGCATCCTAAACATGATGCTGTAACAATAACACTATGTTCTTACAGAGGGAGAAATCTAGAATTGGACACCATTAGGATGCAATTTATTTATTTACTAAGAGGAGAGGTGTTAAAATTAACAATGAGAAAATTGGTTTAACTGCCAGTAAATGTGCAAAGAATTCATGAAAATGCCACACAAAGGATCTGTTCTCCTGGACTGAAAGTTGAGAGGCAGGTGGCAAGAATAAGTCAAATGAAATGATATGAAATAGCCCAGACCTGCCTGTCTCTGTGTTGTCATGACATTCTCAAGCATTTCTATATGCTAATTCACATTTTTTTTCTCTGATTTTAGCCACCCATACTTTACAGCTGCATTTGTCTAACTTTTTCATTATTTTAAATATTTAATGTGACGTTTCCTTTTGTGAAGGATGTCACACACCTGTCATTTGAAGACTGTCTAACTGGTAAGGCTTAAACAATGGCTGATACCACCCCACTTACCTGGAAAAATTAGATGCGTCAAAAGAATAGTTTTGCTTCCATACTCAGGTACCCTTTAATCTTTCTGAAATGGTTGCCAAGAATCCAAATAATGATGGAGAATTTTATGACATTTATCTACCTGGAATTTTACACACCTTTCCAATGTATTACTTAGCAAGAAAAAATAATAACACTCCCAGCCCCAAGAAACTCTTAACTTTTCATTTTAATTAAAAGGGGAACCTTATTTAATTGTATGTAGATCTGTTTTCATTAATATTTTCTATTTTTTTTTTCAGTTCATTCTTGTCCATCGTCTCTTATTTTTAACCACAAAAGGTAAACAAACAAGCAAACAAATAAACAACCACCCTCCACCAGTCATCGGTATTCACTTGGAACATTTTTCAAGTACATTATCCAATTGCATTTCTATGGATTTTGGACTATCTGTGAATCTTTTGGAATATGCAGTTCTGTGTATTTTTAAGGTATCTTTCATTCTAACTGAATCAGAATAAGCTCTCATAGTTTTTTAACCAAATTAATCTTCTGAATCTTGCCTTGAAACTAGAATAGAAAATTCCTTTTTCTGACACATCCATTTTATACTACCATAAGAAAAAAATGACAAAGAAAATGATGTCTTCATAAGACATTGCTGCATGAGCCTTTTACCTCTATCTCACTGCACCAATTCTAAACACAAAACAGCAGCAGGTTTTGTAAACGTGGTCTTAGATAATTGCATGCATAGTTCACACAGAAATCAACCTGAAATTTCATAAATCCAGACACTTTAACAACTTAGAAAAAATAAGGAAAATGCATTCAGTCAACTGCTGAATTGCTGGACAACAGGACATAATAAAATTATAGAGTGAACAGTAGATTTGCCATAACATTTTACATTTTTAATTAGGTGCAGTAAAAGTAAGGATAATATGATAAATATGCCATGTTTTAATGAGCTATAAGCAGTTAGGAACTGGCCTTCTACATCAATGAAGAGATGATTTCCAATGTATATAGGGACGATGATTTAGTTTGGGCATAGTACATGTACATAATCTTATCCAAAAACAAAGAAACAAACAAACAAAACCTAAAAAACAAAGAAACAAATAGCAACAACTTCCAGCACAAAAAGTGATGAGTGGCCCATACAAGTCCCTTTGCACCATAAAAAACTTTTGGTCTACTACTGTTGTTCCATCATACAATTTAGAAATTCTTGTGCTTCGGGACATAAATCAGTCATTAAGCCTGCAAACACAGTTGGTTTCAACAGCTTTGACAGGTCTAGTTTTAACTGAAATATGAAATCTTGCCAAAATCAACATGCATAAATATTTAGGTCAATTAACTGGAATTTTGCTTTGAAAGGAAGCTGGAAGGGTGTTCAACAGTACTTATATTACACAGTTATACATTAATAATATTGTAATTTTTCCTGCTTCCATTTTGTGCAAGTGTGTGTGTGATTTTTTTTGCATCCAAATACCTTTTTCCTCTTCAATTCAGGCTTTTGCAATGTACTCAAGTATTTTACCTAGGCATACACATATGACAAACAAAAAAATATTTTATTTATGCCTACAGTGGAAATTCTCTGAGATATCTTTCAAATAATTTGGACCAGGCTAGAAACAGAAACAGGATTACATCAGGAGTATCTTGTTGTAACCCTCTCTTTTGTGCTAGAAAAAGGGACTAGTGATGGTACTCCTCTACTCTTTTTCCTACTCTGTTGAGTGGGACAAACCAGTAGATTTTTCTATTTGTTTCCAGTTACAGTTAAATTATGACTGAAGGGTTTTGTTTATTTTGTTTGTTTGTTTGCTTGTTTGTTTTTTATCTTTGCTTCAAGTGCATAACTATTTATTAGCTGCTTGGTGTCAGAGTATGCAATTTTAAAGACTAGAAAAGATTAAACAACAATGGATGGACCTTCCTCCAGGAAATAGTGTGCATCTCTTCTTTACCTCTCACATGCTCTCATTCCCAGTGGAGTGCCACAGCTTCTTTACATTTCCTTCAGTCTGGAAAATGGGGCTGAGGACCTGCTAAGAAGGTGCAGCCGTATGCAGGAGTGTTTGTGGCACAAAGCAGAGAGGTGACAAGGAGCAGGAGAAGAAAAAAGGAAACACCAACTGCTGTACTTTTTTTTTTGCAGTTCTGATTCAACAAATACACCCAAACATGGTTCAGTTACAATTCCATTTTTTTTTCCTATTCTTTTTTCCTTCTCTCCCCCCCCCCTTTTTTTTTCCACAAAAAGTGTAATATTTTAGTTCGTATTCAGCATGAATGGATGCCTGATTCCATCTGTTCTTCACTCAGTATTTTACCTGTCTTCTTTTTAAGCTAGTCTGTTCCCATCTATTCTTCTTCTTTGAAAAACTCTGGCTATAGGACAGTTATCTATGAGAATATCTGTGCAGTAAGGACATAATTTTCTGTGCAATCCTATACCTCTGCCATTTTCATATTTATTATTTTGAGGAATACTGCATACAGTTCAGTGACATGTTTGGGACATCTACTAGACTATTAATACTCTGATGAAAAGAAACCTATCTCACTCCTGACTCTGAGAGACCCAGTTCACTCTAAGCGACCCAGCTTTGAGGAGGGACTCAGAGTTGGACTAGATGATCTGCAGAGATCTGTTCAAATTTCAGCTCTTCTGTGATTCTGTTTTTTCTCACCAGATTTTATTGTTAGTCCTGTAATGTTTTATTGTCATTAATACATTGCTTGATTAATGATACTGTTTCAAAATTCTATTCTTCAATGTCTAAAATTTGATATTAATTCCAAAGGTAACCAGTCATGGTGAACTATATTTCTCCTTTGAACCTCAAACTCAGAGAGGCTATTTCACATGTAAACCATATCAAAAGTAGGACTGGTAGCAAATTTATGAAAGATTTTTTTTCTTTCAGAGGGATAAGTTTGCTATATATTTATTTATTGAATATAAATTGAAATGTGCTGATATTCAGAGAGATTATTTTCATCCATATGATTTACAACAAAGAAGACAAAGCATAATCAGAGAATAAAATCACAAAACAGAGTTCAGCTGGTAAGGGAGAAGTCTAAAACTATCAGTACTTATGCTTACCCCACTTTTTACCTCTCACATAGGTTCTTGTTACAGCTTTTCTCTTTGAAAACTTGTGGGAAAGGGGAAAGCCAAGCTGCAGTTAGCACTTTAAAAGACCTCCAAAACTGGAGATTTTATTAGTGCCAGAATATGAGTTGTGTTTAAACTTCTACTAAACTAAACTACTTCTACTAAACTAAAGAGTTGTGGTAAATAGAGTCAAATCCAGTTGGAGGCCGGTCACTAGTGGAGTCCGCCAGGGCTCAGGACTGGGGCCAGTCCTCTTTAATATCTTTATCGATGAGGACGTCCAGTGCACCCTCAGTAAGTTTGCAGATGACACCAAGTTAGGTGTGTGTGTCGATCTGCTCGAAGGTAGGAAGGCTCTGCAGGAGGATCTGGATAGGTTGGACCGATGGGCTGAGGTCAACTGTATGAAGTTCAACAAGGCCAAGTGCCGGGTCCTGCATCTGGGGCGTAACAACTCCAAGCAGCGCTACAGGCTGGGAGATGAGTGGTTGGAAAGCTGCCTGGCAGAGAAGGACCTGGGAGTATTGGTTGACAGTCAGCTGAATATGAGCCAGCAGTGTGCTCAGGTGGCCAAGAAGGCCAACAGCATCCTGGCTTGTATAAGAAGCAGCATGGCCAGCAGGTCTAGGGAAGTGATTGTCCCCTTGTACTCGGCTCTGGTGAGGCCGCACCTCGAGTACTGTGTTCAGTTTTGGGCCCCTCGCTACAGGAAGGACATGGAGGTGCTCAAGCGAGTCCAGAGAAGGGCATCAAAGCTGGTGAGGGGTCTGGAGAACAAGTCTTATGAGGAGCAGCTGAGGGAGCTGGGCTTGTTCAGCCTGGAGAAGAGGAGGCTCAGGGGCGACCTTATCGCTGTCTACAGGTACCTTAAAGGAGGCTGTTGCAAGGTAGGGATTGGTCTATTCTCCCATGTGCCTGGTGACAGGACGAGGGGGAATGGGCTAAAGTTGCACCAGGGGAGGTTTAGGTTGGATGTTAGGAATAACTTCTTTACCGAAAGGGTTGTTAGGCATTGGAATGGGCTGCCCAGGGAAGTGGTTGAGTCGCCATCCCTGGAGGTCTTTAAGAGACATTTAGATGTTGAGCTTAGTGATATGGTTTAGTGGAGGACTTGTTAGTGTTAGGTCAGAGGTTGGACTGGGTGATCTTGGAGGTCTATTCCAACCTAGACGATTCTGTGATTCTGTGATTCAGTCAATGTTATAGGCGTTAGTGTGATTTCTGAAGTAAAGTAATGAAATATTGTCATAAAGGTTAAAGAAACTGTATTTCAAGTTTAGAGATCTCATCTTGTCCAGTAATACTTCCTAATTGATCAGTTGATTATTTGGCAATAGACCACTGAATCTCTTGAGCCAGAAGGTGTTGCATTTATTATGTAAAACAGTATTATCTTTTTCCTTCCTCTAATGAAATATCAAGCTTTACAATTTTCACCCACTCTGATGTTAATAAAAAATAATTAATATTGTTATTTTTCAGGTCTTCCAAAATGTGTACTTACTAAATGTTTCCTTCAAGTTACCTGCAGTTGTGGTGTTTCTATAGAGGATAAGTTATGCTTTTGCCCTAAGAAATAGATGATACTGAACATTATGTCCAAGGCCTGAATAAATTTAGGAAAACGAACATTTTTGTTAACAGTGTTAATGCCAAACAAACAAACAAAAACACGTCCACAGATAACATACAAGGTACTATTCCAGGAGCCTCCCAGCCATGCTTTCAGGCAATGCCAGTGCTTCTCACAGTTTTTGTGAGACCTGTCCAGGAACAAGAGCTGTTTCAGAAGGCTCAAAGTTAAGGTGAAATGTACTCTGGTCTGACACTTAAAGCATTTTTTTTCCTGACAACTCTACCAATTAATGGCATTCACATGTTAAACACAGTAACTCAAAAGGTAGGTTTGTGTTTTCTAGTAAACTTGGAGATATGCCTGATGAGTTCATTAGCTGAAGATTTAAGTAGCTTACTGTCAGTGAGAGGAAAAAACACTAATGCCTTCAGTAAGCCTGTTTGTGTATTTGCAGTAAGTTGTATGATCTGACCATTTAATTTGATTATTGCTATCTCTACTGAGCCATTGACTAATACAATTATAAGCTGACTTTACATTGATTTCATTAAAAGTCTACTGCTGATCTACCAGCATTTTCTTTGGTCCTTTGTGTTTTGAAAAATGTTGGTTGGGATTCCTAGATGAATGCTTAGCTCTGAAGTTACTTAGCTGAGTATTACTTAGCTGAGACACTTAGCTGAGATTTTATAGCCTCAATTCCAGTGCTGCATAACCTTTTAGGTCATACTAGTTCTTACTGTTCTTTTTTTTTAATAACTCAATAATTTGCAGAAGGAGATACACAGGCTACTAGAGGAGCTACAGGAAAATTAAAGAGAAGTTCTTAAACGTCACAACGTCCCCACCACATTTGGGACATTTGAAAAGTCCACTTTCAAAACCAACATATGCTGTGTCTCCGTGATGGATTCAGTTCTACCTGCCACACGGTTTTGTCTCAAGATAAACTTCAAGCACATACTGTTTCCTCGATTTTTTGTTACAGTATTAGTTTGGGTGAAGTGACATGCTGTCGCAAGTATACTGCCTCCAATATCCACTTTTTTGTGGAGACTAGTGTATTTGTGGTGCAGACTCTTGAAACTGTAACCAAGACTTGGCTAGAGACTGTTATCCTCATTTTTTATACAAGTAGCTAGTGCATCCTAATACTTTCTTATTCTTTCTGCCCTACACCCGCTTTCATGATAAAGTTTTTTGTGTGTTGCTGGGACCCTAGTGTGTTGGTAAAATGAGAGAGAAAAGTTGGCATTTGAGTTTCCTCTTACTTGTGGAAACACCTCTAAGACAGAGAATCTACAGAGATATTTACTAAATTGGGACCAAGAGTATATTTTCAAAATGTACTCATATAGAATCTTTGACCCCTAAGAAAGGCAAATAGGTTTTTAAATGCAAACTTCCTCAGTTAGCAAAAAGTTTAAAGAAGGGAGAAATATCTGAATTCAGTTCAGGGATACTAAGTTTGCAGGTGGAATGCACCATTCAGGAATAGTGAGATTGGCTTAGAAAGAAAAGTAGAGCCTATTGGCACCTGTTACAGAAAACTCTACAACACAGTTAAGTTCACAGGTTAAATTTAGGATGCCTGCTTGAAGGATCAAAGTTTTAGTAACTCCTTAATCATTAAAATTCTGCCATTTTTGGCACAGCCTTGGAATAACAGCTTTGTGAATGTTTTGTTCTCAGTTCCACTGAAAGGTTTTATACACAAATGTAGCCAAGTTATTGCCAAATTTGATTCAAATACCTGTCTCTGAAGAATACAATCCCACATACGTATTAGAGAGATGTGTGGGAACAAATGTGGGAGGTGATTAGAAAGACCAGCTAGCTTTTATTATGTCTGTAGACAATAGATATAGGTTATACAGAGGACTAATGGAGGTACAAACACACATACTTCAGTGTGTCATATTTTATGACACATAAAGTTCAACAAGGTATCACTCCTGTTGTCTTCAGCACAAAAGATTTCTACTATCAAAGCTAATTGTTGATTTGCTAGCAATTCAGGTAGTCAAAGTTTTTGAAAGCCTGATGAAGCTTGGCCATAAAATTAATGGTATGGACTCTAATCAAATTCATCTAGAAAGGAAAGGAAAGGCAGGAGGTGTGATATTTTGGTTTATTATTATTATTATTATTATTATTATTATTAATAATAATAAAGATTTAAAAAGATATTATGTTAGAGATTTTTGGGAGGCAAAAGGAAAATTTGTCTTAAACTTCATTAAACTAAAATCAAAAACAGGCACAGAATAGTTTAAATGCAAGGAAGTACACTGATATTTTTATATATATAAAAAAATTATTATAAAATGAGAGAGATAACCTAATTAAATTTTCATAAATATATTTTATGTGAATTGTAACCAGTATAACATACGCAAAACATTATCTTTTAAACAAAAAGCAATAAAGTTGCCAGATAAACCAATGAATTTCATAAATAATCTGCATTACAAATTTCTGGAATGCAACAAATCAATATATTTCATTAGTGAACTAAAACCTAAGAACTGCAAAACAGTTCATGGTGTACATAATTCAAAACAGCCCCCATGAATACAATAGCTTGTATTCCTTCAATCTTTGCATTTGGTTGGTATCTGAAATGGAATTATTTGTACTGTTTAAAAAGGGGGGAGATTCCCAAACAAAAAAAGAATGTGTTTATATATGTTGAAGTGACCTGAAACATATATACACTTACAATATCTGATTTGTACTCTGATTGTATCCAATTTGAAACAACTCTTTCACATAAAGAGGAAATTAAAGAGCAGATTGCTAAATGGGATATAAACACGATTTCACTGAGGCTTGATAATACATCAGGCTGAAAGCTTACACTCTCCCTTACTTAAAATTATTCTAAACAGTGCATGTCAAATATTTTAGACATTATTGAAAATGGCTGTCACAGAAAATGTGAAAGGACTCTGCATATATTCGGGTGGCCTTATTGTCTGAATGTGTGAATCTCTACACTGACACAAAATTGCTACCCTGTCAACATGTAAAAGGACGGATCATTTCATCTCTTTAGTGATGAAGTTTCAAATCCACAAAGCACAAGCTATCAGTCCTTTGAGATGATTATGATGCCTCAAACCTGACAGCTTGCAATGACAGCTTTCACAAATTCTGGAAATCAAATTGTTCCTGCAGCTAACAGAAGAAGGCAGGTGTGCACAAAACAGAAATGGATGAGGCTAAACATGAGAATAGTGTGATCTTTATGTTCAGTGTAATGGTTAAAAGTTATACCAGGGAAAATTATAGATTTTGATTTTGAACCTGTTCATGATATACACAGATGAGGGCACCAATAACCCATATGGGTGCAAGGTTTGCCAGGAAAGGAATATCAAGATAAACAGATGGCTGTACCATTGCCATATGGCTCCTCGGAAATTGGACAACACTATGGCATTTTGCCACAAGATAGATCTAGTGTTTTTTTTGTGCCAATATTTTAAACAAAGCAGAGAAGGAATACATAACTATCTGCAATTAACTGTGTTATGTAAATATAAAAAAAAAACTGTTTTATGGGAAATTTTGTAAACTGACACATTTCTGAAATGCAGATAGCAATTCACTGGAAAATTATTCGCCTCAGCTCTTCAGTTTTTGTACTTTTTACTCAGGAAAATGTGTTAAATAAACTAAGTTGCTGTGCTGATGAGGCTTAATTTCACAGTTTATCTCCCTGTACCGAACAAAGAAATCCTCTCTAAACACTTACAGTATTTGTAGTGCTAAAAAAGCAGAGGGAAGCAGAAGCAAAATACAGACCACTCAAAATAGGTACAGTAATTCTAAAATTTGACTCAGTTGGATATCTGCATACATAGCTGAATTATTCAAATATGACCTCATATCCAAGGTCAAAGGTTTTCCATTCTCATAAAGTAAATACTTAATAGGACTCTCATATGGTTCAAACAGTGTTAGTTGAAAAGTGTGTCTCTGCATTTCCATGTAAGTCATAATTAGCAGTTTTTTGCACTGGTTCACACATTCTTAGCTTCTGTTCAGACTGGAAATCTTTTAAAGAGCAAATGAAATGCTGGCATGAGGCACAGAAACACCACAGAGGATAACACATAAGGTATTTCCACTTCATGGGAAAGTAAGTTGGCTTCATTTGTTACAATAATAGTAATAACAGCAGGATTTTCGAAAAAGAGTGTAGGCAAGAGTTCATGAGTAATGTCAGTTACATTATTTTTATACATAAGCCCAAAGCAAAAACCTTACATTTTATTAAGAATTTTCCCTAGGAATATCATGGTGAAAACTCCACTTACTAGGACTCCAATGACTCACAAAAAAAAAAATTGTATTAAACAACACCTAATGTTCAAAATCATCAGTGTGTTTTGAGGACAAAAAACAGAGCCAGAAGGGTGAAAAGAAAAAAAAAAAGACTTTTTTATTTTTTTTAAACTCATTATTCTTCAGTGATATTTATTTCAGCATTCAGCTAAGAGTTACTCCTCTCCAGCACTACCTCTTTACTACTTGAATTCCTTGGCTCTAGAAGTACTCAAACTATGAAGAAATTTCTAAGTATTCTCTCGTCTAACTAGCACTCAGCCTGATTCCTTCAGATGTCAAGCCTTTGCCTATGAGCCAAAAGCATAAAACTGTAAACAGGAGAATTAACCAGAAGAGAGATTCTGCAATTAACTTGTGGGTTGTCAGTTATGATTTCTTTGGGGGAAGGAAATATATAATCAGTAGCTATAAAAGACACCTAAAAAGTGGAAATATGCCAGAGGAAATTACTGCTGACCGTAAATGGTGACTAGCACCTTTACAAATGTCCTGTTACTCTGAGCAGGCTATAGTGCTATCAGTTGCCTTCACAGAAGCTTCAGAAAATCACTTGAGACATTTCTCTTTTGGAATCCATGAGGTTTTCAGAGGACCTCTGCATATTTCCAAATTTCACTCACTACCGTAATCATTAAAAAAATGCTGAACTTCTCAGTGGTCACAGAGTTGTAAAGGCTGAATTCATTTCTCTGCAGCATTGTAGGCTTCAGGGGAAATTTCAGCCATATCTTTGAAGCAGAGTTGACCTACCAGAGAAAGTTCTGTCCTGTTTTCTGCACTCAGCAAAATGTTTCTTCATACACTTGCAATCTTTCTCTTTAATGGACTCAAATCCCACCTCACATTGTATTAGAAGACTGGCTCTGCTGGAGAAAAATCAGAAATATGACCCAGGCACATTCATATTTCACTTTTCTATTCCTGGTCACACTGCAATACCAAGACTTTTGACACAGAAATAGAAAATTGTCCACATCTTTTGGCACAAACAACAACAGATCTTCAAAACCAGCTTGTTCTCCCACCTAATTAATATTACTGTGAGCCACTCTTAAGTTCCATTTCTATAATACTCCATTCAGCTATATCCAGCAGATTAGTTCTGCTATGTTGGCTCAACAACAGCCCTTGGTCACAGTTTTTTAACACTCTGTTCAAGGGAGGAGAAGTAGGAGGGAAGAGAATGAAGGCAGAAAATGAGAAGAGGATTGAGGAGAGCAGTAAACTTGGAGGGGTTTTGTAGTTAAATATAATGGTTTGTCTATTCAGTACAATGAAGATAGTATGCTCTTAAATGAAAATAATGTATGCATTCTGAAAATCATCTTTGAAAACAAGCTGCTGCATTTATTGATAAACAGATTTATAAGAATCTAATTGTAATTTTTTGCCAGAATTTTCTCTGCTTTAGACCTGGAAGGAAGAAAAATAATCCATTTTCAAAACAGTATATGTTTAACTCAACCTCCCCTTTCTGCACATATTTTTTTTGTTTTAAAATTATTATTATTATTAAATGACATATCTTCTTGAGATATTTTGCTTAGAGTGAAATAATCATTTCCTACTTTTAGCTAGAAAGTTTTTCAATGATGATACTAATATATTTGTGAAACAATTCATTTGTTCTGTGCTGTTGTCCTCTGCAAACTGGATTTTGACTATTCAAAATTCAGATATTATTCCTTTCACAGATTAATAGGAATATCAGCTCTAGAATGACCTTATCTAGACAGAAGAGGGAGTACCATGTTAATACCCTATTTAAAGCAACTATCAAACTGCTTTGACACGAGAGTAAACATTAATAGCAAGACTAGGGAACATAGAGATGTTTTTCTGGGGATGAGTTAATTGAGTTATTTATCATAGCAAAATGAAGGCTAGAAGGGAATAAAATTACTTTTTATAACTTCTAGTATAGCTGGTCTGGAAGGAAAGTAGGGGAAAAACTGTTTAACTGAAGGACAATATTAGCACAATAATTGGTTATAAACTGACTGTTGAATGATTTCTGTCTGGCAGTATGAACAATTGAGACCTAAAATAGATTGTGTAAGGTGCTTAGGGAAACTTCTTATTGCTAGCTTTAAAGAACAGGCTAGACAAATATTTCTGAGTTCTGTGATCCACACAACATAGGGAAAGACTAGATAACTACACTACCTCTAAAGCTTCCTCCAGCCTTATTTCTATAATAAGATTTTTTACAAGAACAGAAGATTGAACAAAACTTAGTGATCAAGATTACTTCCAGAATTATGCTTTTATTGTTAAAACAGATAAAAATCCCAAGCTACTGTTTAGCTGGCAGAGGGCTATACCTTAGGTAATATTTTTAGCTCTTCTACCAGAATGGATATTTGCACATAAAATGCTAATGGGACCTTTTTTTTTTTTTTTTTTTTTTTTAAGATTGCAGCTGCCAAAAGGAATCTTGATCAGAATCTGGATAAAGATGTCAGTTTTTAGAAGTGCTTTCCAGTGGATATGTTTCAGAAAAAAAGTATTAATTGTATAAAAGATCGAAAAACAAACACAAAGAATCTTTGTCCTTTTCTAAACATGATTTAGAAGGACCTAAACTTAATTCTTGGATAAATTGTCTCAGATTTCTATTCTATGAAAACATTTATCTGTTTGAATCTCTAAGGGTTCTTGTATAGTCAGTTAAGATAAATCCATATGAATATGTAAATAGTCAAAATTTACATTTTTCTTAATTTGCAATGTTTTTATTTACTCTGTGGTAGCATCATAAGCCTAATCAAAACCAGATTCTGGCTTCAGTATATAGTTATAGGCAAAATGCTGATTCCAAAGTTTCTAGGTAGCTGTTTCAATAGAAGTAACAACCATATCCATGACTGTTTCATTCAAACCAGGACTTAGAAAAACTTATTTGTGGCCATCAAATAACATACATTGTAGTTTGTAAGTCCAGGATCTTAGAGGTTTCATTATATCTTCATATACTTTCACGAATTTGTGTGCCAAATTCAAGAGCCTGATCACTAAATGCATACCTAAATTTCCAAAGTCTGTAGTTCCTAAAGTCCAGTTTTGTTCTGTATGAATAGCTAATAATTTTTAAAGCACAGTCACAGACCACTTGACTTTGTGAAAGATGATTAGCATCCATCATGTATAAAGAAGGTATTACAGAAATTGAAAATGTTCTGCGGAGGTGTTTTCATCATTTTCTTCATTTGTCTGAAACAGGGACTTGCCCTCTGTGACTGAACCTAGGGCATTAATGGCAATAATGCCATTAATGCCCTAGCAGCACATTACCAGCTGTGGATAATTGAAATCCCCAGTTGCAGAAACTCTCAGTTAGCTAAACCAGAAGCAGCATGAGGATTCTTGGGATGTAGAAAGCTTTGCTATAGATGCCTAAGGACAGAGTGTTAGTATACCTAGGGTTTTCAAAAAGGGAGTAGGCTGTATTAGAAAATGTTGTTTGTTTGTTTTTCAGCTTAGGCTATAAAACTCTCTGGGTATTTAAAGGAAACTTATTTTCATGTCTTTTTTTTTTTTTCCCCACTTCTGACAAATGTTTAAAAATTAGTTAAGCATCTGTTTTCTTCTTAGTTTGAAGCAACTTCTCCTTTTGAACAGCTGTTTAGCCTATGATAATAGTCTTCCTCCTGGGAAAGCAGTTCTTTGTTGCCAGTTTCCAATACCTTTTTTTTTTTTTTTTTTTTATCTTGCACTACTGTTTTTTTCTAGTACATATTTGTGCCTATGTGACTGTTTCTTCCTCCCTAGCATATTAACACAATTTTTCTTGCTATGTTTATTATGGTGTTAAGCACAACTAGAGCTATGTCAGCAATCAGTCTATTGCTTCAAGGAAGATATGAGATATGATTGGAGTAGGAATTTTTTTTTTTTTTCCTGTTTGGGTATATACTTTCTTTACTGTTCCAGCTCTTGTGTTTCTTCTAGAAAAACAAAGGTCAAAGTCTATTATCAAAAATGTGAGAAAACAAAAGGCCAGGTTTCCTCATCTGTTACTAGAGGATGCAATGGAGAAACTCTCAAAGCCTCAGAAGTTAAACAAGAAGTCCTCCAGAGCCTAAGAGAAGAAACGTTGTAATGAAGGAAGCAGTAATAATTGAGTTTACAGTGCTCTCACTGCTTTTGTATTCCTTAGATTTTTGATTTGGTGAAAATAACGTGGATTTTGTTGTTGGTGGTGGGTGTTTTTATTTATTTATTTATTTTTATTTTTTATAGGCTGCTCTAACAATTCTTAAAGAAAACAAATCACTGAAGTTAACCTTCAGATGCTACTTTAGTGCTAGCCCGTAATGTAGACCACAGGTATTGGGAAAATGGTTTGACTCCCACATTTTTGGGAAATGCTCTTTATGGGGACAAATGTTTTAGTTCAAAGATGCAAAGAGATATCAAAACCTTCATTCTACTGCAAGACAGCAAATAGCAAGAAGTCAAATATCTATTTAGACAGAGGTGGAAACATCTTTTCCTGTTCTGTTTTTGTTTTGTTATGTTTTTGTTCGTTTTTCTTAGGACAGGTTAGGAGCTGGAAGCCATTACCTGTTACCCCATCAGGTTTGGCAAAAAAAGGTCAAAGACAGTGCTGCAAATCAAATCAAAGATTTACATCATTTTATTTTTATTTATTTTTTTAATACAAATGTGTTCATTATATTAACTTCTGAACATATATCTCCAAAGTCTCCCAAAGACACTTCTGTAGGAAAAAGTTAATGAAAGGATGGAAGACTTTAACTTGAGAATGAAGACATATTGCCATCTCTTAGGATATGAACAAATGTTATGCAGTGTTGCAACCTAAGGACCTAAGGTTCAAGTTTCTGCTCTGTTTTACAATGGGGACACCAGCTTCCAGCTTCCAGGTTTCCACGTATTAGGAAAATTGTGTGTTTAAGTCATTCATATTCTCTGTCTTTATAATTTTTATTATTATTATCATTTTATTTATTTATTTATTTATTTATTTATTTATTTATTATGGTAAACCACAATGTTGCATCATTGGACATATAAGCAATAAGACCACAAGAGAAAAACAGATATCATAAACATAATTTGTAGACTTGCTGGGAGATTCTTACTGGAAGTTTTGCCAAAACCTTAGCTTGATATTGTGGCTGTTTTGGAAGTGAAAATCCATATTTTCCTTGAAGGTATTTTGGACAGTATATACTTTTTTACATGTAAAATTTCAAATAGCCTCAGGAGAGTATATCAAACACCTTAAATGACCAAGTTGTTTTTTTTGTTTGTTTGTGTTGTTTTTATTATTATTATTTTTATCATTTTTTATTTTTTTATTTATTTATTTTTTATTATGATGCTGGAGAGGCTATTTATTGTTGAGGGTTAATGGTAAAAGATCTGTCACTGTGGTTTTTTTTTCAACTATAGAGTCATATTGATTAAGACTTTGTGGATGAGATTTTCAGAAGTGTTCAACGTTAACTTTGCTTCATGAAAAGGAATGGCTTTTGGCAACAAATCTGGAATGAGAGCAAACACCCATGTCTCTCTGTATGAACTCCAGTTGAAACATGCTGATCTCCTCCTAACTCTGTGTCCAAGCCTGAGGCCACAACACCCTGGAGAGGTCCCACTTAGATGAAGCCATAAGCAGCAGTTGCTGAGAACTAACCTTCAGTCTTTGTGTTCAAAAAGATGGGTTTTATTCAGCCCGAAAAAAAAGCAATTCTGCATCCACATCCAAATTTTCAAGTAGTTATTAACATTTTAATAAAAACAGAGTTTGTCACAAAATTACAAAAAAGCCAGCCTTACTTTCTATGACCAGAGTAAAGTTTATACAGGTTTTGAAAGGCCATAGGCAGTAGGACAAACCTTAGTTGACACGTACTGAAAGCCGTCTAGTTGTGCAGCTACTGAAAATCACATCTTCCAACAGCACATGCCATAAGGCTATTGTCAGTAGTTAGCTAGGTCTTTTTGGATTCATCCTGCTTACTTTTGGTAAGTAGGACAATGTTTGCTTAAAGGAATTGGCAAACCTGACCTAAAAAACTCTTAGTCCTCTTCTAACTAGATAAAAATGGAAGCAAAATATAATAATATTCAATCTGAGGACAAAATTGAGGACTGGAATCTTGCAGATATAGATTTTATTTCTGGCTTCTTCCCAGACAGAATTATGTAAACGTTAATTAGTTTTAATCATTTTTATTATATCAGTATTTAAGAGCAGTTTAAACCAGTCCTCCGTGGTGCCGGGCAATGTACAAAATGCATAACAGTGGATGTTACTACCTTCAAACTTCACTGCACAGAAAAATCTTCATTGCATAGAAAAAGAGAGATGGGGTTGAAACACAGAAGGAACCACAGGATGATAACAAACATGATTTTAGTGTCTTTTTATTCCTCGTTCTTTAGTAATTTACTTCAGAAGCAATAAATAGGTGGAAAAAATGAAAATAATCAGAGGAACAAGGCAGAGAGAGAGAGTGTAAAATGGAATTAAGGAGGCTGTAAGGAAAAGAAAAAAACAACACCAGAACAACTAGTTAGACAAAACAAGACAGGAAAAATCAGCCAAAACTACAAGGTTAGATGAATGCTCAGGTGACCCTGCCTGGGCCTATTCTGAGCCTACAGCCAAATATTTTCCCATCCCGGTGTGTGGCTTTAAGGAAATGCTGCAATCGCAAATGGCAATGCTTTTCTAAAAGATCTGGGTGAGAAAAACCTTTTCAGTAGGTTAAAAGTCACATCTTTGACTTTTGTTTTTCTCATTTAGAATCCTCTGTAATTAATATAAATACTTTTATCTTCCAAAATACAATACCAACCTAGGGTTTGAACAAGAAATTGCTAATCAAAAATCAATATAAATAGAAGAACATTTATTAACAAGACAGAAAAGAGAAATAAGCAGCAAAAATCTTGAAAGTCCTGCTTGATTTTTGTACTTTTTCAGCAATAACTGATGCTTTCAATCATGGTGCGTGAACAGTCATATTCTAAAGCTGTGAACAACAATATTTTATAAGTGTTTATTTTGCTAGGATCATTGTTCTCTAGGGTGCTTCTAGATGTAAAGCACTGTAAAAAATACACTGTCTATATGTATTCATATATCCTGTATGCAAAATGCATATGAAACTGCAAGAGGTAATAAAGGTAAATGTGGCCAGCCTCCATTGTGCATCTATCCCACAGGCCTTGGAACTTCTGGCATATCAATCAAAGCTGTATCAGAGGGACATATGATTGCTGATAATATCTCTACTTCTATTCCTTTTATCACTGCTGCTGTCAGTCTACCAGTAGTATTACTAGGGGTACTGTCTAGCAAAATTGCATTTGTAAAGCTAAAGTGGATTCTCTCATGGGGTAGAAGGAGTAGGTATCTGGCAACTCTTATGAACAGAAATTATTAAAACAGTTCCTGACTATCTCTCAGAAAATGTTATCCATTAAAGTCAATTCATATTTACAACAGCAGAGGAAATGAATAGGGAGCTTTTATACTCCCAAAGTCAGCACACATTTTGGCAAAGCATTTTTAATGTTACAAATGTACAGCCTTACACAGATTTGTATCTGCCATTCTTTATGCATCATCTGTAATAGCTTGTCCGTTTGGTTATCAGGTAGTTTACCATTAATTATTCCAATCTTGTTATTTCATCACAGTTCTTACATTGGGTGTTTTACTCACCATATGAATTTACACTTTCCACATATGAATGACAATTAAAGGACAATTATTATAACAAATAATAATAATTTGGGCTTATAGTGTTACTTTACAAAAAGGGAGGGAAGGATTATTCAGTGCACAAAACTATTCAGCTTGCAACAGATTGTCATTCTGCTAACTTTTTAAATATAAAAGATTGCCTATTTCAGACAGTAGAAAGGTGGTGGCCGTTTTGTATTCCTGTTCAAACGTTGCTTAGAAGTGATTCACTATTTTCCTTTACAAATTCTACGTGTTGTTTTAAATAATCCTGAGGAATAACTATTCAGGTGGAGAGGAATTTTTTTTTTTGTTTGTTTGTTTGTTTTAATGTAGAAACATAATTATTCACACTGTAAGCTGTATATTATTGTTTGCTATTCACATATCGGTTGTTAAAGACATTTTGATGTGTTCAGATACATTTTCCATTGTTAACTGTGATAAATCATGGACTGGAAATATATGAAACCCAAGCGTTTTAGTTACTTGCCCAAAGAAGAATAAGCATAGTGTCACACTTGGTTGCTGAATCTGCACTGAGCTCCCCACAGCTGGGAAAGTGCAGCAGAATTTTTTTTTGCAGCTATTTGAGGTTTGATTCATGTGTTTCATTTGGGAAGTATAGAAAATCTCCTTGATTTTTCATGAATTCACAATAAAGAAAATGTTTGCACCATTAAAATACAAAATTACCATATATTTGTTACTGTTTACCCTTGATAAACAGAATCTCCAGGACTTAAGGTCCATACACCTTCAGCTTAATCTTTGTGTCCAGAAGGTTGACTAGAAGGTGTTTGACCTACCAGAATTAGAGTAGCCTGTGTCCAAATAGCTCCAGTTTTTCTCAGATTTCAGGAAGGCTGATAAAAAACTGTTTGGTCTTGATCAGTCTGGCTTCCCAGAAAAATTCCCTTCTGGCTTCTGCTGCCACAGCCACAGGTTATGGCTTGCTGCCAAAGCCTCTGGGTTCTGCAATTAAGCAAGTTTTGTCATAGGTGAATGGGGACCTCACCTGACTTGTCATTTTCCCTCTCTGCGTCCCAGGGTGGAAGGAATGCTCCTAGGATCTGCTCACTAACAGCTCATCTCTCTTTTCTGGGCTGGCTAAATTTTTGCCTAGCCAATACTTTAGAAAAGAGTAAGAAAGCATAATTCTTGTTGCATTGCTAAAGATGCCCGTTATGCAACTAATTTGGGTTAAGAGAGAATCCAAGGTTAATCACATTTTTTAAAAGTATGAAAATTTAGCATAGTAAATAGGTCCCTGAAGTCTTTTAGACTAGATGTGGGCGTGTATACCTTTTGTGACATAATTACATTATTTTCATGGACATACTGGAAAAAAATCCAGCAGAGGGCCACCAAGATAATCAAGGGTATGGAGCACTTCTGTGAGGAGATGCTGAGAGAGCTGGGAATGTTCAGCCTAGAGAAGTGGAGGCTTAGAGGGGATCTTGTCAATGTCTATAAATACCTGAACGGAGGGTGTAAAGAGGACAGAACTAGGCTCCTTTCAGTGGTCCACAGTGACAGGACAAGAGAAAATGGACACAAATGGGAACACAAGGAGTTCCATTTAAACATGAGGAAGCACTTCTTTACTATGCAGCTGACAGAGCACTGGCACAGGTTTCCCAGAGAGGTGTGGAGTCCCCCTCCTTGGAGAACTTCAAAAGTCATCTGGACACAGTCCTGGACAAACACCTCTACGTGTTCCTGCCTGAGCAGGGTGTTGGACCAGATGACCTCCAAAGGTCCCTTCCAACCCCAATCACTCTGTGATTCTGATTTTAAACCCATCATAACATTTTTCTAAAACATCTTAGAATAGGTGAAATGGTCACATTCTGCTACCTCTTGCACAAACTCTGCTACATCTTAGGAGCTCTTTTTGGAAATATTCCTGCAGCCTCACCTCTCACAAGCTGTCCTGTAACACAATATGTTGTCCCCTAAAACTCATTGATCCTTGGAATGGGCTGAACTTTTATTTCACTGAGTAGATGTCTTCCAAATCTTATCAAGTGTTATCTTATCTCATGTTTTCCAGAACCCTTTCAATTACTATTATAAATTTAAAATATATATATATTTACATTTTCCTTGTCTTGCATGGCTTTGACTTGTGCACTTGCACAGCTCAGTAATGTGTTTTTTTTTTCACTAGACCCAAGACAAGTTCATATAGCTGTCCTTCGCAATCTTGAATATGGGTTGCAGGCAACCAAACCCTTGAGCTCTGAGATGCAGAGCATTTTCTTTAAAATATTTTTCAACTTTTCTTATTTTTAAAGATTTCACTCTGTATTTTTTTCACCTCTGATAGCTTCTTCTTCTAAAAGGTACCTTATACACCCTTATTCAAGCTTCAGCTTCCGTCAGGTCTCTTATATGATCATTCTTTAGGTATTAGCCATACTACAGAGGTAAGATATTTTCAGTACAGAAAACGTGAAAAATCCTCTTTCATGTGACAATTAGGGCTGCATATGTATTGAAAAGAAAGTTGGTGTGTGTGTGTGTGTGTGCATATATTTACTATTTATGAGCCACAGAGAGTAACAGGAGAGGTAAAATTACATTTTAAAAAATCCTTTTATTTATTTATTTATTTATTTATTTATTTTTTTACCAAACGGGAACTCTAAAAGCAGCACACACAGTTTTGAGCATTAGTGATTAGATACTACATTCAGGCCTATTTGTTTTGAAAAATCTGGACTTCCTACACAGTACCCTTCAGGATGCAATGTAAATTGAACTGCAGGGCACTCTATAGCAAATCTACAGTCATTATCTCTTAGTTGCTTTTGCCTTGTGTCTCATAACTTTTCAGAGGTACATGTGAAGCTTCTCTCATAAAAGCTATTACTTTGTCTCCATGATACCTGTTGATATGAGGTGATGAAATAAAGATGATTACTCATCCCAGCAGGCACCTGCTTTGACCTTGTTGTGTATAGTTTATCACAAACATTGCTGTGTGGTATTTCAAGTTGAAAATTAGGCAGATGCAAGAACATAACATATGTCACTGGGCCATTTAATACCATCTAGCAGTATGCACAAGAAGTTTATAATGACAAAAAAAGCATTATACAGATGATACAGCAAAATTTAAACAAAACCCACTGCTAAAGGTGTACATGTAAATGGGACCTGCCTTCTTAGTTTCTCACTTAAAAGAAATCTTGCAGAGAACGTAGTAGAAAACTATGAAGAAAGTAGACAAAGTGCAAATATATGTTTTTAAATAAACCCAAAAAGTTAAGATATGTTGGTCAATGTTAACGCACACTTACAATTTATATTATTTCAATAATTTGAGGGAAAATAATCTTTTTTTTTTTCTTAAAAAAAATAGTATTTTTAAATTAAGATTCTTTCAATTTTGTATCTGCAAAGCAAAGTAGGTAAAAGGTAAAAAAAGACCATCTTGGGCAAATATGGTTTTAAATACTAAAATAAAAAATAGTAAGATCTAAATATTATCTACAAACTTGTGCAGGAACAGATGTCCTAAAGGTATTACCCATCAATCAAAATCAGATGGATCACAAAGCCTTCCCTTTTTGCTAATTTTTTCTGAAAACGGTTTTTTAGAGCTTCCTCCCCTGACTGGTAATGTTTGACATTGCTCTTTAGAGCAGCTAAATAAACTCACCTGAGGAAACAAGGCAAAAGGGCTGGTAAAATTATAACTTCTTGTAACTTGTAACATGTAACTTGCAGCTTCTGTGCATCATTTGAAAGTACAACTGTATTTTACAAGCCCATTTTGCTTCCTCCTTATGGAGGAAGTTTTAGCTTTTGTTCTTTTTGACATTAACTGAACTATTACTTATTTCAGTACAAGTATGTTATTAAATATAAAGTCCATCAAAATCTATGTTTTTTTTTTTTTATGAGTTCAGATCAGGTTCCAATCACATCTATGTGGAGCTACTCATATATGAAGTTTCCTAATCTTGAGCTTTATATTATTTTAAAAATACAAGAAATAAGTGGAAAGTAATTAGATTTTAATTTCTACTGAATATTCAGAGTGAGGGAAATTGTAGGTTGAAACTACTGCAACCATGTTTGAGTTCCATAAGAATGCGGAGTCATCATCTTTAAATTGAGGTGATTATTTTAAAAAGATTATTTAGATAATTTAGCTTTAAAATATGTTTTACATTTTTGATAAAAACTGAGTTGACAGTGTTACTTAAACAAATCCACACAGGGACATGTAAAGCCTTTGAGTACCGTAATTTTTCAGGATTACATTTTTCAACAGAATGAAATGTTTTTATCAGAAATTCTGTGATGACTCTGTAAGTCTGAGGCATATCATTTCTAAGAATACCTGTTCTCTAACATTGGCCTGGACTTAATATATCTAAACTAATTTGTGAAGGAAAGTTGAGATTATTTTCTCTGAAATATTTTTCTGTTGATGATATGTCCTTTGTAGCATTCTTTTTGCAGTCAAGGTAAATCCTTTTCTTTCTGTTCTAGGATGGTTTTTTTTTGTTGTTTGTTTGTTTGTCATTGATCTGTAAAAATACTTTGCAGCTGTAAGAAAACATCAGTATAAAAACACTGTATGCCTTGCCCTGAAATGGTTTTCCTTAAAAGACAAACAAACAAAAAACTCAAAGGCAATAGAGTCTTTTTTTTGTTGTTGTTTTTTTCTTTTTCCCTGATAAAATACATTACGACACATGGTTTATGTGTAAGAAGAGAAGATTTATATTTGATCATTTTCCTGTGTTAGAAATGGCAACACAATTGAATTAAGCTAGTGTGAAAGAATTAGAAACTGCAAATCTCAGTGAAGTAAAATTGAATTATTTCCACTAACTTTGATAGAAACTACACCAGGTTGCAAAAGACAGTTAATGCCATTCTAATAGCAGGCAGAGAAGGAGGAGAGATATACTAAAAGTATTTTTGTCTGAATCATACAGTTCACTTTTTCAAAAATAACACTGAGTGGAAAGGTGCCTTTCTATATCCTGAAATAATAGAATTTCTTGAAAAACAGTCTGATGCATATCGAAACAGCAGAAGAGGTGAAAATGAATTAAGATATTTAAGTATTCATATGAATGTTGAAAAGTATTATTTGCTACATGAACAGAAAAATAAATGTTTTAATAAATGATTTTCATCCTCACTTTGTTTTTGATTAACATATTCAAAACTGGTAGGATGTGACTAAAAAAATGTTAAAAATAAGCCATTGCAATCCCTTTAGCGACTGTATTTTTCCACCAGAAGAACATCTGACAAATAACAATCCATATTTACATCCATTGTAAGTCATTGACATCAATCAAAGTGCCCTGAAAAAATTCACACGTGTGCACCAAAGTGTGATAAAAATGAAACTTAGATTTGAATTAACTTAAAATTGCTAAATGTTCCTTGCTTAAAGCTGCTACTCAAAAGCCAAACAAAACCAACCAACCTACCTACCAAAAACATAAAACCAAACACACACACACAAAAACACCCTTGTATAATTCTGTATGGTTCTTACGTGTTGCATGAATAAAAATCTTGCATTTCTTCAAAACTATCATATAAGCAATTTAGGATCATGTATCCTATTAACATTCAATGACATTCTTCTTCCTGGATCATTCATGTACATGTGGAAATCCTGAGATTCAGTTTAAACTGTACATGGAGGTCTATAAATACCTTGCCTCAAAAAAAAAAAAAAACTTAACCAACCAACCAACCAAAAAAAAAAAAAAAAGAACAAACCCAAACTTAAAAATTTGTAAAGCACACTGTAGGTTTTCCTAATTTTATCATATCAAATATCCTCTGTCCAGGCTAAACTCTCTGCAGTCTGTTTGCATAGACACTAGAGATACAGGTCATTTTCAAAGCCCAATTAATGTCATCCTAAAATAAGTTTCTGAGACAGTAGGCACAAATCAGATTCATATCTACTTCTAATTCATAGCCAAAATCTATCAGAAAAAGTGACCCGAAATGTATGGAAAGTTTAACTCTATAGTTTGCTGAAATAGTAGCTACATTGGAACAGGTTGCCCAGGGAACTTGTGGAGTGCTGTTCCTGGGGGTTTTCAAGTAAAGGTTGGACCTGGTGCTTAGGGACATGGTTTAGTGGGTGATATTGGTAGTAGGGTGATGGTTGGACAAGATGAACTTGAAGGTCTTTTCCAAACTTTATGATTTTATGATTCTATGACTCTACTTTAAGGTCTGGCCATAACTACAAGCACATGAAAAAATAGCAGTTGATCTCGCACATGAAAAAATAGCAGTTGATCTCAATGGGATTTACAAAATGTAGGGCTGAAGGATCAGATTCATGGTTAATGACAAAAGAACCTTTAATGTTTTCAATAGCTAACTTTTAAATAGATTATCTTTTGAAAAGATTCTATTTTTTAAATTTTATTTTTTTTAAAAAGCAGAGAGAACCCTTGTGGATGTTCTGGACCAGATTCTATTACTCCTGCTCATAATGTGTAGTGACATAGTTTATGTGTGAAAACTGTTTAATGAAAACATTAAGAGGCATCTTAATGGCTGAGAAGCAGTCAGTCCTTTTGATTGTGAAGTCAATAACAAAACATTGAAATTATTTACCAGCAAAATGGATCGAATAGTAATTTAATCTCTCATCTTTTGCACTTGTTTGTACAGAAAGTGGCCTCCAGTCTGGGGAATTTCTATTAATGCATCATTGGTAGGTAGCCATTTTGTCAATTCCCGGAACTGTGGATATTGAAAATTAATCTTGCTTTATCATTAGTAATTCTAAATTTTGCCATAGAACTTAACTTTTTGTTTTGTTTTGTTCTTATTCATAATACAAATATAAACGAGGAATAAGAATTTTAGTGCCATGGAGATCTGTGTACGTTTCTGTCTTCAGTACTATACACTGTATAGAGAGAAATACTGCCAAAGAATAGTCAAATAATCCTTATGATTTCATATCCTAATTACAGATTTGAAGAGATAGAAAAGCAAGCAGGAAAGAAGATCTACCAGAAACAAAGACAGACTGATCAGTGAAGATGTATTTTTGAGTGGATACCTAGATTTACAGAAATTGATTTATACAGGGAAGGTTTCAATACTTCTCAATACTAAATCAATTTATATAGGGATGATCAACTTTCATTTAAAATATGATAATTTTAAAGTTTAATAACAGAAGCAGGACTACTAAAAATTGGTGAATCAAGTCAGCTGAAGATAAGGTTAAAGAGACATCAGGAAGCAGATGTCATAATAAATATGACCCCATACTACACAGACATGCACACTATCTTATATACTAAATAGTTTAGCTTAAGCTAACTCAACAAACACTGACTGATATAAGAAGCCACAGTGCCATGAATAGGATGGTCCACAAAAAGAACCACTGCATCATGCTAAAAGAACCATAGGCTCTGGATCTAATTCTGCCAGGCTGACTTCAGTCAGAATGTTAGCTTTGCATGTAGCATGGCATTGAAACATGTTTTAGCCTTTTCAAGTTTTAATTTGATTAGAGGGAAGCTGGATAGATGATTAAAGAAATAAAACTCTATTACCCCAGTTCATGCTGTGGAAATAGCTCCCTTCTTAAAATCAACATTGTTAGCTATTTCTTTGTTTACTGCAACACTTTTAGTTAAAAGAGGACTCTTTCACAACCCTAAGCTCATCATTTACTTTCCTTAAGTATTGGTTTTGCTAAAGAGTTTTGTTTTCAGACTTCTCCACAGGAATTTTTATTCCAAATCATTTTCCTATCTGGTCCCTCAAACCATTAAAATTATCAAACAGAAGGAATGTCCACACTTCTTGGCTGAATTCCAAGCAAAATCTAAGTTACAGGATAAAGGTAGAGTAGTGGGAGGTAGCAGGAGCTAAGCAGTATTAGTAGATGCTGTTGCTTATCTGTGTATTGATTGGGAAATATTAATGGAGCAACACATCTCTGCTTTCAGAAAAAAAAAAAGGAATATAAAATAAAGAATATTTAGAGAGAACAAAGTTTCAGCCTTCTATAAATGTTTGTGTTAGTTTTTGCCTTCATTTTTCAAATCTTATACTTCTCTGTTTCAGGAACAATCACATCAACTACATTAAGCTAAGGTGAAAGTAAAAAGTGACAGACCTTGTCATTAATGAAAATATAGGAAAGATTTTAAGGAAGTAAAAATGTGTTAACTATTATACTGAGTTTTCCATTCAAATTAAAGTGCAGGGAGAAATAGCCATGACTTCACACACTACCCTGTGCTACCAAATACTGACATTTTAGTAGCAACTGGAGAGTATATTGTGAATGTTTTAAACAACACAGCTAACTGACAAAAATTGTTTTGTGTGTTCAGTAAGCAAGAACACTGTGTGAACATTTTAATAATGTTGCTAGAATAGTCATAAAACACAGATGTCTTGTCCCCAAGACTAGTACACAAGACAAGAATATAGAGGGGTAGTTAATATGTAGAAGATTGTGAATCATGTCATTTTTTTCTCAAATAATTAATTTAGTTCTTATCTAAGGGAACTAATAATAAAAAGAAGTACAGAAATAAAAATAAGACTTTAAATGGAAAAAAAATATATGACAGTGAAGTTAAGAAATATATGCCCATTTACATCAGCCAATGATTCACCACAGTATGTTTACTGCTGAAAAGCCAAAGTTGCTTTAGGGAACAGAGTATCTGTAGTAAGCTATTCTCCTTTTAAGAGCTGATATATAACTCACTGTCCTGGTTTCAGTTAGGACAGAGTTAATTTTCCTCCTCGTAGCTGGTAGGGCGCTATGTTTTGGATTAGGATGAGAAGAGTGTTGATAACATGCTGGTGTTTTAATTGTTGCAGAGCAGTGCTTACACCAAGCCAAGGACTTTTCAGCTTCTCGCTCTGTCTTGCCTGCGAGCAGGCTGGGGGTGCAGCAGGAGCTGGGAGGGGGCAGACCCAGGACAGCTGACTCAAACTGGCCAAAGGGGTATTCCATACCATCTGACGTCATGCTAAAAAATATATAGGGGTACCTGGCCGGGATGGGGGGGCTGGCTGCTCGGGGATAGCCTGGGCATTGGTCATCGGGTGGTGAGCAATTGTATTGTGCATCACTTGTTTTGTACATATTATTATTATTATTATAAAATTTTAATTTCTGTACTAATAAACTGTCTTTATCTCAAATCACAGGCTTCACTTTCCTGTTTCTCTCCCCCATCGCAGAGAGGGAGGGGGGAGGGTGAGCGAACTGCTATGTGGTGTTTAGCTGCCGGCCGGGTTAAACCACAAAACTCACTTAACTCATTTTCCCCTTTCACCTTTACATTCCACATAAATTCAAAGTATTCTTTACCAGGAAATATCATGTCACATTTGACAAAAATCAGAAAATACTTGGAAAAGCAGTAACCTTTATTTTAGAGGCTGCATTTTTGTGCATTCACGTATGTTCTATGTTCCCAGGTGGTTCAACCCAAATACCTTAAACATTAGAGTTATCATGAGGAAAACAGAGCTGCAATGGTTATCGAGAAAAGCTAGGTGGTTTTAATTCAGAGAAGTATCCCAACATTTAAGTTCTGTTCTTTGACCTACACATCAAGGCCCTGCTTTCACAATGTACACAAGCATTTTTAAATCAGCCTTTATTCAAAAGGCACTTTGCTCTGCCTATACTATTGGAATGGCTTGTTCTTATGTCGCACTTGAGCCCTAATCCCTGACTGTCCAAAATAGCTATATGCCTGCATACTCATTTGTATGCATGAAGTGTCTCTCTTCCTAAGAACACGAGCTTGGGGTAGGAGAAACCCCAAGCCCTCTTTCAGAGCCAAAATTTCTCAAAGGTGAGAGCAGACAAAGTGATGGCTTTCTTCTTATCCACCACCATATGACCCAAGAAGCAAGCAAGAAGAAGGGGTTACAGACAGAAAAGAATAAGAGAGTTTAGAAAGACATCAGGTAGTGAATCCACAGGATTGCATCTGCAGTCTTGGTTGGGTTTGCAGTGTCTGTAGTTCAGATTGTTCAGTTCTAATGTTTTGAAACCCTTTCATATTTTTATTCAGTACAGGGTACATGAAATGTGATGGTGATAGCCTGAGAACCACAAAAGAGAAAAGAATATAGAATATAGTAACAGCATACAGAAGAGGAGAAAAAAAAATAATAATAAAAAGAGGCATGAAGGAATTGAAGGTGGAAAGAAAATTTTAGGAAGGAAAAACATTTTGTTTACGTTTCGAAGGCAAGAACATACAGAGCAGAACTTGGAGAGTAAATACAACAGATTAAAAAAAAAAACAGCAACAAAAAAACCTGTTGCTATATTGTACAGTACAATAACAGAGAACACACGTGACTCTTCTTAACTGAATGGATGATAAAAACATATGAACTTTGAAATCACAGACAAAAGGAGACCAGTGAAAAAGTTAAAAGCAAATCAAGATGAGAACATAGAAAGCTTGAATTGCGGGACAGAGAATCCCAGAAAGCACATGTAATTATGAATAAACTAATAATACAGTTAAAGAGAAGATGATCCATGACATTTACTGGTAGAACTGGTGTTCCCCCTCTACCAGGGAAGAGCCATTCAGGACTTTAGTATAACATTGAGTCAATTCCTCAATAGGTAATGGAGTGGAATAGTTAGATTGAATGTAGAGTGAGAATAATAAATTTTGAGAGACTACAATCAGGTTGTAAATTCATTAAGAAAGTGCTCTGGAAAAAGAAAACCTCAAGGATTTTACTATGTGTTTAGCCCCTCCATGATACTAAATTTAATATTGGACTTCAGATAAGATAGTTAAAGAGAGAAGCTCCTTCCATACGAATTTCACAGAATCACGGTATCACAGAATTGTATGGGTTGGAAGGGACCTCAAGAGACCATTGGGTCCAACCCCCCTGCCAAAGCAGGTTCCTTAGAGCAGGTTGCCAAGGTAGGCGTCCAGACGGGCCTTGAATATCTCCAGGGAAGGAGACTCAACAACCTCCCTGGGCAGCCTGTTCCAGTGCTCTGTCATCCTCACTGTGAAGAAGTTCTTTCACATGTTGGTGCAGAACTTCCTGTGCTCCAATTTTTGGCCATTGCCCCTTGTCCTATCCCCACAAACCACTGAAAAGAGGTTGACCAAATCCCACTGTCTTCCACACTTAAGATATTTGTAAACATTAATAAGATCCCCTCTCAGTCTTCTTTTCTCCAGGCTGAACAGACCCAGGTCTCTCAGCCTTTCCTCATAGGGAAGATGCTCCAGGCCCTGTATCACCTTTGTGGCCCTCCGCTGGACTCTTTCCAGAAGATCCCCATCTTTTTTGTATCAGGGAGCCCAGAACTGGGCACAGTACTCCAGGTGAGGCCTGCCCAGGGTAGAGTAGAGGGGGAGGATCACCTCTCTTGACCTGCTGGCCATGCTCCTTTTAATGCATGCCAGGATCCCATTGGCCTTCTTGGCCACCAGGGCACACTGCTGGCTCATGGTCAGCCTGTCGTCCACCACGATCCCCAGGTCCTTCTCTGCAGATCTCCTCTCCAGCAGGTCATCCCCCAGCCTGTACTGATACACGCAGAAACCGCATGTATCATATATTTAATGAGGACCTCATGTGGACCAGCTGCAGTGTGGGCTCCTGGCAGGGATACAGATGGATCCAAGCCTTAACCCCCCCCCCCCCCCCCCCCCCCAGTAACGCGGCACAGAGCCATTTGATCAGAGCCGCAGCCCTGGACCCCACCTCCACCCTGCTCAGGCAGGAACTGTGCTTGTCTGCCATGGGTGCTAACATGCTGAGGGCAGATCCAAGGGTGACAACAGCCAGCCCCCTGACGGTATAAAAGCAGTTCCTAGGGAGTGCCGTGACCTAGGAGCGCTGCCAACAGACAGACGCTAACACGACAGAGTTTGGCAGTTAGCACAGGCAGTTCAGGCGGGGCAGGGAGGAGCACGGGGAGGATCCCTTCCTCCCTTTCACACCTCCCTTTCTCTTCCTCTCCTCTCCTCTGGGAACTCTACCTTTTATAACTTATAATTCACCATAGTGGGCACCCGTCGCAGTGGCCAGGCCAAGGTGACAACCCAAAATGAGGGGACAGCCTCTCTGGGCTCATGTGGGCATCCAGGTGGATCCCCTCAGGGAGAAAGTGGCAGTCCAGACTTGTGACTGGGGGGAGCTCTGGAATCTGGAGGCCCCCCCTGGGTCCTGAAGGAAGAGAGGGCTGTCGTGGATGCAGGTGTGCCCTGCTCTAGGAACCGCTTGAGAAGATGGCCGGGCTGCAGTGAGAAGTCGGCACCCTGAGGGTCTCCTGGGAGACTCTGAGGGAGACAGATAGGAAGTGTCAACCTGCCCCTACTGAGGCCCAGCAGCCCCCTCTTAAGTCCCGGAAAGGAGTAGTAGCCGATCCAGCTGCTTACCTACAGGACAGAGGGCTCAACCACCCACGAGAGGAAAGGGGCTGGACCCATGTCTCAGCTCGAAGCAGAAGGAGGCCTCTGCCCCCAACACCCACGGTGCCACCAACCCCCACGGTGTCCCTGTGTAATAGATTCAAGGCTCTTGGGCAGGAAAAGGAAAAGGAATTTGTTCTATTATCAGCAGTCTGACAGAGGAAAAAAACACATTCTGAAGAAATGAGTGGCCTTTTCTAGAATCCTAAGGAAAAAGAAAGTTCAAAAAAAAAAAAAAAAAGAACAAAATAAATCAAATCCACAAAGATTAGTGTCCTTTCCTTATTTCATCTTAGCAAGCAGCAGTCCAACACAGTATTTCTGTGTAAGTCACAGTTACTGTTACGTATGAATCTGGCCAACTTTCCCCTCAGGGAACTCTGATGACTAAAGTTGAAGGAGCACATCTGTCCTTTTCTATCACTTGTCCAAAAGCCTGGGAATTAAAACCCTGAATTCCTTGGAGCACTGTCTCCTGTTGATCTGAGCTTGTCCCTTTCAAAGTGTTCCTAAGTCTTGCTAATGTCTTGCAGGTGTGAGAGACATGACAACTTGGGTTCATACCAATTATTTTACACCTTTTTGCTTTTTCTGAAGTTTGTATATTACCATGTGATGCATAGGGACAGCCATGTCACTTTGCAGAACCTGTACCAACTTCCTAGAATACTGTAAATCCTTAGAATAGATCACACTGGGAGCCGTCAGTGTAGGAAGACAAGCAAAAAATAAAGTTATAATTCAAAATTATTAAATGAAACACTAAGTACTACAACAGTACTCAGCAGAGTACTAATGATACACTGTGATATTTCGGAAATATGATTCAAAAATACTGTAAAAAGAAAACATAAAATCACATTGCATTTACTGATTTCAAAATTATCTGCATTCAGGAGAAAAAGTACTATTAGCTTATTCAGTGAAGCTGAGAAAAATCTCTTATGCAGCTTTAAGTAGAAAATTAACTAATAACAGCTAATCACAGACTATTACTAAACTACTAGAGGAGTTCATCTGTGCAGTTACAGATTTTTGAAAACCCCATGCTGAGAAGCATGATTTGGAAATTCATAATGGTGGCAATATGCCAAACAAAGGCCAATACTACTCCAGAAAAAAAAAAAAAGAGAGAGAAAAAGATAACATCACACTACATTCAGATCACCTCTTGATCCAGCAGAACAGCAGCAGAAAGACAAATGGGATGGGACATGGAAGATAGTAGATTGATGCCTCCTTCAGCTAGGCTTTCTCAGATTTCACAGAATGAGCATCAATACCTGTTCACTATTTGTTTCACATAGGATTTTTCTGATTTTTGCTTGTTTTGTTTTTGTTTTTTATATAAAAATTGGGTTTAGTTTTTAGAGGACTAAGCTGACACTGTGAGATAGATAAAACCTTTTTTTTTTTTTAGATAGAGAAAGGATGAGATGACCTCGGAAAATTACTTACTATCCACTAACAAACAACAAACTAAAAAATGGAGGAAAATGAGCTGTATCAGAATTTTATGAGAAGCAGCAGCAGATTATATAACATCCTGAGTAACCCTTGTAAGAGATAGGCCTGTGCAAATCTGATTATTTCCAAAAGATTAAGACATGTTTTGGAAAAGGGAGCTCTTCATTTCAAGTCAGAATTCTGATCTGTAAGTGGAGTCAGAGAATAAGAAGTATTAAGTTACAGACTTACCCTGTGACTGAGCACAAGTCATATTCTAGGTAGCAACAAAGCAAGAAAGCAACACATATCCAAATGATTTTATTTACTTATTTATGGAAGGAAAATATAACTAACGAATCAGTGAAATAATATTAATATTACTGTGTTATACAAGACTACATAAGAATTAAAAAGTGTTCTTCACATTTTAAGTATTCCATCCAATAAGGAATATTACAAGGTTCTGGAGAAAACAAAAACAAAACAAAAGCTTTCCACCAAAGAAATGTAAGTTGAGAAAAGGTCTTAGCAGAGTATTCTTATATAAAGGTTGGGGCCCTGACAACATTTCTCTGTGAAAGACTACTCAAAGCCCATGCAGAACGTGACCACTGGTTCTAAAACAGTGGAAAGAGAGATGTCCTAAGACAGCAGCAAAAAGAAAGAAGAGAGAAAGAGAGGATAAAAAAGAGAATGAAAAAAAAATACATATTTTAGGTATGTGAGGCATGGTATTGTATAAATGTGTGCTGATCAGCTTAATTATCATTATTTTCCAACATAAAGATTCTTTAGACAGTGAAAGTAAAGGAAGAATAGACAAAGGGATGCACATACATAAAGCAGCTTGAAGTGTGCACTACAGCAACAATAATGTCTAGCACACAGCATATATCCTGTTCATAACTACCCTTTTATCATTGAAAACTTCATTGTATATAAATAATCTCTCGCTGCATAAGATGAAGAAAAGAATATCACCCCCCCCCAAAAAAAAAATCCCAGAATTTTCACAGATAAATAATAACATGAAGAATTAAAATACATAAAAATACATTGTCTCCAGATGTTCAGCTTGAAAAAGAAATCCAGGAGCCTTTTTTGTTTGTTTTGTTTTGTTTTGTTTTTATAAATCAAGCCACAAATTTTGTATTCAACAATAATGATTTATGTGTCCTATTTGATGACTAGCACTAACCCTTTCTCACAAGTAGTTACACTGCAGGAGGAGCATACTGTTATCTCTATAACAAATAAGAAAATATTTATAAAATGATAATCAAATCAATACATATCACAGCCTCAAGTTCACTTCCACTTCAGACAAATTTTAAAAACTAGTGCTCTAGGTTTCAAAGCCTTCATCTGATAAATCACATATAATCTGCCAAGTAACTAGTAAACTGTCCATGTAACAAAAATGAATAATGTCCTGTACAGTTTATAAAAATGTTCTTAGGACCGTCCCTAAATAAAAGTCATGGCAAACATAAACAAAGTTCATATTAATTTTGGGAGCATACTGCCACATGGTGACCATAAATGATGTACTATGTGTGGTGAAAATGAATATGAAATACTGAAGAAAAAACCTGATGGAGTGCTTTTTCTGTTTGCCTAGATACTGTAGGAAGCATACCTGCTGTTGCTCCTTAAATTCACTTCAGCTCAGTACTGAATCTGTAATGACATTTCGTGTCTTGTCTTTGTTTATATATAATGACCAGAGTAGTAAGCCCTTTTGATAGGAACTTCTAGCCCTTTTAACTGTACAGAGAAATACAAGAAGAAAAGAATGTGAATTTTCTGAATTCAGTAGTTTACTTCAGTTTTCATATATGCTAGTGTTGGTCTTGAAATTTCTGCGGAATTGAGCAGAGGTGATTGGTATATTGCTTCTGAAATAAGGAACAGAAAATATTTGTATCAGAAAGGAAAACACTTTAGAGAAGAAGAACACTTTTTATAGAAGAAAAAATTTAAAATAATCAATTAGCCAGCTGTCATAGATTATTAAAAGAGATGGCAAAAAGAAAACATGCATGTCTGTAGCATGGACATATATGTAATGTTTTCCCATTTTTCTCCATTTATAATTTATACTCTTGTGAATCATTTATTCATCCTTACCTGAATAAAAAAGAAGTGTGTGAACCTGTCCGTTGATATTTATTAAATATATTGAAAATGTATTGAATATCACATTGGACACATTTAAGACGTGTTTTTAAAATGCCAGGTTGAAAATGTTTTTAGAGTGACAGACTTTAAGAATAACTTCTACCTGGTGTAAGGAAATGAGAGCTGCCCAGAAAAAGAAGAGTGACCTAGAGAAACATTCAATAGAACAACAACAACAAAAAAAACGGTTAATTCATCAACTTGACACTCAAAAACCTTTGCAAGACTGAAATAATGAGTGGGGATAGTGAATATGCTTCATATCTTCCCACCATAAAACATTCTTTGGTAAGTTTCAGAAAGTTAGTGCACAATCTTATTCCTCTGAGTAGGCTCAGTTTTATAATTTTTATCTTCTCAGTGACTACTGCATTTCTGCAGACCTGTTCTCTGTAACAGCAGAAAAGACGGACCATTTATTGGAATCCTATACAATACAAAAGTATTGTGATACAGAAAACCAGGGAAAGAAATACGTGGATTCCGGTATCGCCGTGTGTTGTGTCTCTCTCAAAGACTGTATTTTTCTGTAGTTGCATTTCTAGTTTTTTTCCTTTATTTCTCTTCCATGATGAATGATAATACTTTCTAAGCAACCAAATTATTCCACCCATCTATGAAAGATATATTAGTTTTTGAACTTATCCTCCAGTAGTGGCACTGAAGTATATCAGGATATTCTTTATGTGTCAGAAAAGATACCCAGTTTTCATTTCAATACTCACAGAGACATTGATTCTATTCTAGTTTGAGACACTTATACCACACCCATTACAGTGACACTGAGAACAATATTCTCTGCTCTCTGATTATAGTGGAAGCTATACTCACTTTTTTATTGCACTGTGAGTTACACGTAGTAGGTCTGATTCTGCAATGAACTGACACAGCGCAGCTGATTTCAACATAAGTAACACTGAGAAAACCAAACCACAGTTAAAAGCTGGGTTCAGTGCTGTCTATATATATTTCACATTTCAGTAATACTTTCAAGTGATCCTGATTTTCCTTTCCTCCCACCTTGTGTGCCAATAAGACCAGTTACACAAAAGATGCAGAACACTGACATACCACAGGGCTGGAATTTCTAGCTGTCTTATTCCTTATGTGTGTTGGAAATGTGGCAGAGATCTGGTTAACGTTCCATCACCAGTACTGTGAAGGTCACATTGACTGTATTCTGTAATCTAAAATGGAAGTAATGTAGTCTAATAAAATAAGGTTACAGCTGTGATCCTAGAGAGCTGCCAAAATTATGTGCCTTCCTCCAAGAAGGATCACTGTTGCTAGGAGAAATAACACATTTATATCAACTACTGGTTCTACTTATTATAAAAATATATAGTAGGTCATGTATTCTGTAAAGTAGAGGCAAAAGATCTGCGTGTTTCCTCCAGAAAATTCCAGTAATACTACTTCATCTCACTTCATTTCTGTTTCCTAAAAGTCCTGTTCCTATGTCTTCTCTGAGGACTAAATCACAAGTCCTTGCCTGGATGTTCTGCTTTCATTTCCTGCCATGTGTCCTTTTCAATAGCCATATTCTATTTACTACTTATATGCTCAACCTCTTAGATGACTCACTCTCTGTTTTAACAGATATTTATACTGTGCCTGACACATGCTATCTAGAGCACCTGATGGCATTAACGAACTCTGTGACTGATTTTGGATCAAAGATTTTCTTGGTAGCAGACATTGTCAGCTCTCAATGTGTTCTAGAATAAACCACCTTTTTATAGCAAGGATTTTCATATAAGCTTCCTAATCTGTATGTAAGATTTACAAAGCTGCTACATTTTAATATTTAAAATACATTTTGCAAAATTGACATATCTTGTTACCCCTATAGCTTTAACTTCTGAGATGTTTGTACTTTCTTAAAGTGATCATTTCGTCATATCACTGTAAGGTAGCAAGGTATCATTATGCTTATTTCAGAGACTGGGGAATGAAAAAAGGAAATTTAAAGTCTAGGAGACATATTCTAATTCAGACATCTAAAATTGTTTCAGGATGTCTATCATTGAGTCATCTCAACAGATTTCCTATAATATCTGGCATCTACAGTTAATCAGTAAATTAAACATTTAAGATGTATGCCTCTTGTGTAGGGCGTCTTGAAATTGTAGGTGTCTGACCCACTACCCATGAAGTTGTTTGTCCACTGTGCACCTCTCCTACTCTCTCCTCTCCTCTTTCTGTGTCTCTCTCTCACGCATAAATATTTCTCTTACCCATGAATGTCTGCTTTTCATTGAACCAGTTTGCAAGCTTGTAGGTTTCACAGCTAAACTCCAGCATATTTGTTTGTAACCTTTCTTTTCTTGTTAATTTATAAATTCTCAAAAAGGGGCTTTTAGAAGAAGTATCATCTCTCTCATACACTATGATTTTCTAAAATTGTTAATTATCTGATGTCTTCTTTTTAAATTGTTGTATATGTCAGAGAAGGAGCACAGATTTCTCCCCTTTTCCCTGCTTCCACTTCATCGTGCCCCTAACTACACACTGCAATTCTACTACAAATGATTTTCTATTATATATGTAGCATTACATAACATTAGCCATGTAGCAAAAATTTCTGTTATTGTTCAGGATGCAGAAGAAACTTTAAGTCCCTTTGATGCATTACAGCTCGCATCATATCGCTACGAGCCACGCAAAGCCACATGTTGACAGAAGCAGACATAACAAGACACAGAGCATCAAATCTCTTTAGTCTTATACTCAAGGTGCAAAGACAAATGTTATCACAGAAGCTTCTAAGGCTGCTTTATAAAACTCATCACCAGTAATCAGTACATCTTGTGGCAGTGCTGCTCTTTAAGTGCTTCTGTAGAACACTAATATGTTGCTTGATAGCATAATGGCAGTACAAACTTACTGATGTGGTGGAATGCAGTGTTGCTAAACATAAAAAAGCAACACAGTAAATAAATCTAGTGGTACAATTGTGCTGTAAGGAACAATATCAGTGAAATACAGTATTTTACCAACACCTTATCTTGCTACTGATTTTTCTGTTTACATCCCTGTTAACTAGCAACTTATTTAGAGTACATGCTATTTTCACAGCACTCCCTAAGCTAGGCACATCCAAGAACAGACCATCTGTTCACTTCTGAAAACCTTGTAATAGAGGATGGTTCTTGTTTGTCCAAAGCTTCAGACTCCTCCTAAGGATCTTTCAGTCTCAAAGTCTGTCCCTCCCATCATTTACTAGTAAAACATTATGGAGCTGTACCAGGATTAGGTTTCCCTGCTGGAGTACCTTCAAGTCTTTGAAAATTGACAGGCAACGTTGGTGTGGTGGTTTTACTCAGGTGGGCAGCTGATCTCCACCACAACCACTCTCTTGCTCCCTTTCCTAAAAGGAAAAGGGGGAGAAAATATGATGAAAAGGGCTCAAGGGTTGAGATAAGGACTGGGACGGATCACTCCACAGCTATTGTGACAGTCAAAACAGACTCAGTGTAGGGAGATTAGAGAAACTTATCTACTATTACTAACAAGCTAGAGAAGTGAGAAACAAAGAAAAGAAATTAAAAACACCTTCTCAACATCCACTGTCTTCCAACTCCTCCCCTCGAGCAGCACAGGGGAACAGGGGAATGAGAGTTGTGGTCTGTTTATAGCAATTCATCTCTGCTGCTCCTTCATGGTCACTCTCTTCCCTTGCTCCAATGTGGGGTCCCTCTCACAGGATGCCGTCCTTCCCAAACTGATCCTGCGTGGGCTTCCCACAGGTTTGCCAGGCAGTTTCTTACTCCTCACTCTCCCAGGTATTGCTGTGCAGCAGTTTTTTGTTTTTGTTTTTCCCGTTCATAAATATGCTCTCACATAGGTGCAAACAACATTGCTTATTGGCTTGGCTCTGGCCAGTGACAGGTCCCTTTGGAGATGGCTGAAACTGGCCCTTATCTAACATGGGACAGCTTCTGGATTCGTCTCACAGAAGCCACCCCTGCAGCCCACCGCTACCAAAACCCTGCCACATAACCCCACTACAATTGGTTAACTGTATATTTTGATGGGGCACGTTGGTCAACTACTGTGCATGATCTGCAATAGTAAATCTAAAGGACAGTAGTCTTGTATCATTGTTTATTGGTTTATTTCTTATTGATAATGATGTGTTCTTGTTACAGAGAAAGGCGGTGAAACATTACTGTATTTCTAAAGCTATTATGAAATTACTTACATGAGTAAGTACTAAACATGACACATTTTCTCTATAATTTTATCTTTAAGTTACATCACTTTAAAACATCAGTTAAAATGTTTATGTACAAATGTTTATCTTATAAGAATGGAAATTTTATGTCAGTTGATCAGTCCACTTGAATACAGAAAGCAAGCCACAAAAGTGAAGTATGAATGACATTTAAGGGTTTTCTTTTAAGAAAAAAAATTGTGAATCAGATGAGAACATTTGAGAGCAGTTAGGAGGATGTCACAGGGATGGAAGGAAATAGTTTTCCAGTCTTCACTCATCATCACTTGATTTACCTGTAATTCCTTACCCAATGAAATAAGAGAGAAAGAAAAAGGAAGGAAAGAAGGAAGGAAGGAAGGAAGGAAGGAAGGAAGGAAGGAAGGAAGGAAGGAAGGAAGGAAGGAAGGAAGAGAAAGAAAGAAAAAGAAAAGAAAAGAAAAGAAAAAGAAAAAAGAAAGAAAGAAAGAAAGAAAGAAAAAGAAAGAAAGAAAGAAAGAAAGAAAGAAAGAAAGAAAGAAAAGGAAGGAAGGAAGGAAGGAAGGAAGAGAAAGAAAGAAGAAAGAAAGAAAGAAAGAAAGAAAGAAAGAAAGAAAGAAAGAAAGAAAGAAAGAAAGAAAGAAAGAAAAAGAAAGAAAAAGAGAAAGAAAAAGAAAGAAAGAAAAAGAGAAAGAAAAAGAAAGGAAGAAAGAAAAAGAAAGGAAGAAAGAAAGAAAAAGGAAGAAAGGAAGAAAGGAAGAAAGGAAGAAAGAAAAAGAAAGAAAGAAAGAAAGAAAGAAAGAAAGAAAGAAAGAAAGAAAGAAAGAAAGAAAGAAAGAAAAAGAAAGAAAGAAAAAGAAAGAAAGAAAGAAAGAAAGAAAGAAAGAAAGAAAGAAAGAAAGAAAGAAAGAAAGAAAGAAAGAAAGAAAGAAAGAAAGAAAAGAGAATACAGGCACTTAAAGGCCCACTTAAAAAAAAAAAATTGATTCTCCAAGAACAAAAATTCAGCTTTACTAGTATCCACCTAATGCAGTAAGTAGGATACAGAATAGGTTTCTCTGGTTGTCTCGGGACAGGCAATTTCATATTTTAACATTAAAAAGTCCATCCTCTGAGTTTGTCGTAAGCACCTATTGTACAAGGTGCCAAAAGGCAAGAGGTTGTCTTTCACTCAAGTTTAAAAACTGGGCTTCTGTTCTTAAAATATAACAATGCAAGTTAAGAATAAACACATCTTCCTTTGTAGGATGCTTATTGAAAAGAGGACCTTTTAAATAGCTTTCAGCAAAAAGCAAGTTCAAAAATTGTATATTGATTCAAAAACCCACAACAGCTTTTGAAAATGAGAGTTTTAGAAAGATGTGGCACTTTTTAGAACTAAGCTTTATTCTTTGTCATCTTCTGCAATTGTACTTTTATGGGGCCCTTTCTGCATGAATAAAAAATCTTTCTTCAAAGCTGTAATTCCTTGTGTATTTCCACTGTCTTCTCATAAATAAACACTGAGGGGAAAAAAAAAAAAGAGAGAGAGAGGAAAAAAACACACAAAACAAACAAACAAAAACAACAAATGATTCTCAGGAGTCTTTTAGTTCCTGGCACTTTGGGAACTAAAGACCATGGAAGAGCAGAGGCAGCAGCTGGGCATTAAAACCTCTTCAAAGCCAGGTTAAAGGAATTTTGTTTATGCAGCAGTGTTTTACCACTCAGAATGAGGATTATTGAAATAATAACACTTTTGCTCAAAATTAAGAGATTATGGAAGTATTTATACTCAAGAATAAGATTAAGGAGACTCCAGGGAGGAAAAAGTCAACCTTTGAAGTAGCCTTGCAGAGCTGTAATGATTTTGGGACTTAAATTAGCATTAAGATCTCTGCAAGCAAAAACGAAACCTGGACTACAAAATTTGGATTCAAATCTTGGAAATGCACAATGGAAGACAGATTCCTGTATATTTATGTCTGTGCCTATATACATATGTCTATGTATAAATTAATTAAGTTAGTTTTGTTATCCTTTATAATGTTGAATTAAGGAATTAACTATATAATATCAAAAGTATAATATACTATTACATAGTGGTTAAATGAAAAGTTTGTATAAGAAAAATGTCAGAAGCACCAAAGAAATTAAGGAACATGAGCTCTCAGTGAAAATTAATGATAGAATGTGCTCCTAAGCATCAAATAGATGTATATAAAAGTTTACCCTTTTAGTGATAGAAGAATAGAAAAGAAAATAAGAAAGCAGTCTTATGGGTTTCTCCTTTACAAGGAATATTTGTTCTTCATGTAATATTTTGAAAAATAACAATTCAGTGATTAGAAAATTTGAGAGGAAAGAAAAATCATGGCACTATGTTCTAAAAAGACTTCCATAAATATATCTGTTTTTAACTTACGCACTTCTAAATATGAAACAGGAAAAGGGGGAAAAAATGGAGTATTTCTGTGAGTTTTCCAACCATGTGGCTCGGTAGCCAAGCCCAGAATATAGAACTCTTCTTAGAAGACCCTCCTCCAGCAATTTTTGTTTGTATGCTTGTTTTTTTTTGTTAAATAAAGCAGTTTCAGTTAAAACACCCCTAATATTGTCAGCTCAGGCACAGGAAGAGAGATGTTTCTATACTTTTCACAGTCTTAGGAGTCTAACATCAAAATTTTGGAATGTATTTGAAAATCTGTGGACTAGTTCTCAAACTAGTAGTCCAGTGACCTATCACACAAGATCACAATTTGTACGACACAGAATTCTGCTGGAGATCTGGAGTTTCTGCAGTCCTATAATGTTACACCAAATTGAATTTGTCTTTTCTGAAACAACAACTGCAAGGAGAGGTAAAATGAGGTCTGCATAGAAAAATAAATATTTTAGAGGAATGAAGCATCTTCCCAGTTTTGAAGTAATTAAGGAAATGCTTTTCACTTGTTTCTATTTGGCCAAAACAACAATGAGAACAACAACAAAACACAAAGAGGATTTTATAAGTTATAAAGTCTTGAAACAATGAACTTTCCCCATGACCTATCAAAATCTCAGATTTTTTTTTTTCTCTCACTGCTTAGAGAGTTATTCAGTAGTTGAAATCCTCTATTTTAAGATTGAAGAGATTATAAAACCATCCAAATTGCCTTTTAATGATATATTTCTTAAACATTGAATTATGCTTTACTTTCCATAAATCTAAAGATTTTAACTTAAAAAGTGAGGCATTCATTCTTAACTTAATTATTTAATAAGATTAGAAATAAATTATTAATCTGAATCTCAAAGAAATCTCTATTTCTTCACATACTGAAAACATCATTTTCCTGTGCACGTGGAAGGAAAGAAGTGGTAGGCTAACAGTTTACAACATGTCTTTGATGTAACAAGGAAAATCCATTTCAGATCTACTTCTTGTCTGAGACATTTCTCCATAAATTCATATTCTTCTCCACTCTCCCTAGCTCCCATGTGAGATTGGCTTTTTCTGACCAAGAACAGACATGAACAACAGAAGAGCTAATTAGCATTTATCCTTCGGTTAGCGTATAAATAAGTAATGGTAGATATTGGAGGTCAGTATAGCACAATCTTTTCCTCTCTCACCATACTGCCTAGTGAATAGTTCCAGTGCTAGCTTAGTCCTTGCTGTGTGGGGGACTTGAACAAGTGGTAAGTGCCAGCATCAACTATACGCTGCAAGGTGCAGTCTTGTTCTCTGCAGGTACAGGAAAGGTGAAGGGAATACATAGTAAGAGAAAAAAAACACAGCCCATGAAAATCAGACCAAAGTGAACAAGCATCAACACAGAGCGGAGCAGCACACCTCACCAGAAGCATTGTGTAAATATTTGTCAACATCTGTTGGGAGGGCATAACTAGATGAATGTGTTCAAGAATGAGAACAAATTGTTGGTCAAGGAAAGGGAAAGGTGGCTTACTGGGGCTAGTTAAGAAAACAGTAGATTTTCATACTATTCATCTACCTAAAACACTTAGTTACAATAGCTTTTAAATCACTAGTGTGATGGTGTTCATTCAGCTCTGTGATGCTCACTGTTCATTCAGTAAGGCAACCTCCTTTATTACACTGGTTTAAAGTCAACTTTTTATCATCTCAAAACGTAGAGGGAAGAGAGGTTCAAAAAGAGAAGAGTTCAAAGCAGAGCTAAATTGTCCTTAGATATCCTAGTGACAGAAAGAAATTAAGGTAAAGAGTAAAGAAGGGCTAAAGAACATGAAACAAGCTTCAAATAAAATCTAAGCATGTTCATCCTATATATTATGTGCAAACAAATGGAAAAACACTTGTCTTTATGAATAGCATAGATCAATAGTTGTGCTGCTGAAATACATCTGTTTCTGCCCCTGGCAATGGCTTTCAGAAAAAACAACAACAAAAACAAACAAACAAACAAACAAAAAAAACCACTGAACTTTGTATTCCTAGTTTAATAAACATCACAAAACAGTCAGATGCTTATTAAAGATTGTAAAGTATATAATAGAGAAGATTATTTTTCTGTGTACTTCTGTGATTTTTTTATTTATTTATTTTTTGTTAATCAATTTATAACTCTCAGAAAAATCCCAGACTAATAAATATTTTCATTTCTGACAAAGTAAAAAAAAAAAAAAAGCTGTTTAGATATAGAAGAATTCTTGGTTTGCCTATCACTTTAAAAAGAGTCTCACTTTGTGAATCGTTTTGTATGATTATTGCAATAGCATTACAGAAGTGTGCATCATTGGCTCCATACGCAAGAGACCTTCAAATGGTAATGCCCTTTGTTTATAGTTAACTTGAGATAAATT
The DNA here is from genome assembly GCF_964211835.1 of Anser anser. NCBI lineage: Eukaryota > Metazoa > Chordata > Aves > Anseriformes > Anatidae > Anser > Anser anser. The sequence goes on from NC_139724.1 coordinate 23,571,805, forward strand.
TAAAGCAACAGCTGAAAGCTGAAAATTTCTACTTTATCTTTGGAAACAGAAGTTCAGTTCCCTTTTCCTTGGATATCAATAAGTCTTACAAAAAGAGCTTCCATTATAAATACATCTCCATATGCTGTTTGCACAAGATGTACCCCTGGGATCACATAGAAGGGTACATTGCATCTAAAGAGGCACAGGAATTGCACAAAGAGAAGAATTTAACCCTTAGATAGCAGATGTTTGTATGACTCATTCCACCATACTGGGAGGCATTCTTAAAAGCTAAATGACATCTATATATATCACAGACACGGAAATATGGTTTATTTATTTAATTATTATTATTCTGTTTGGATGGGCCTGCTCTTTTCTAGTCAAAGAGTGTGTCAATCAACCCTGCCGATGAAAGATTGCCAGGGAAGGGCATACCACCTTTCCACCTGTATTTGACCATCTGACCTTTTGATGGGTGAATCAAAATAATGAATGAAAAACTAGGTTACTTTGCTTTTCTTGTTCATAACAGCATATGACAGTACTATAAGTATGACTACCTCTTAAACACATGTAGTTCATAGGCAGGCTTCCTGTACTATGAGGGTGTATTTCATACAAAAAATGAAGATAGTCGAAATGCGCTTTTTTCTACCTGTAGATTAGCATTGTTGAATGCCATCTCAGTTTCTTTTTACAAACAGTATACCTGACAGTGTATATAGGTTAAATGTAGGTTCCAAAAGCATTCAAACTGACCTTAGATATCTTTAAAAACATGTGAATACACTGGATACATCCTTCAATTTTAATATAAAATATATTATATTTCTTGTCGTTTCTTGTAATTTCAGCAAATCTATACAATTTTTTATAATGTTTTATTTAATAAACAATGCAAATATTTCAGGATTTTTTTTTCTTCCTTGTATTTCCATCTCCTTTCAAGAAGCAATTGTAATCCAATGACTTCAAATGAATAAATAAGTAATTAATTTACTTGTCAGGGGAATTATGTAGGTTTTAAGTAAACCTGGGAATTTATTAAGTTTCCACCAAAATTATTCAAAACTCTGATTTTAACAACATTTTGCAATAAAAGTATTGAAATAAGTGTGTGGTTATGTTATACTGTGTTTAGAAGCTTTGTGACTACTGCATTAAAGAAAAAAAGTTCATAAATTATATTTTAACTCTTAAGATAAATACTGTCCTTACTCATAAATACTGATCAATAAGTTAAACACATATCTTTCAGTGATTTTTATTAAAGTTTTAAGAAGGAGAGATTAGCAAACAAAAGACACGTACCAATCAAGAGTGATATATAGTAAAAATGAGCTCAAAATTCCTGGCTTGAAATTACATGGCTACTTCGGCTGTTCACGTATGATTTTTTGACCTCCTATACCTCATCAGAGTCTGAAACAGCTGAAGTTATCTGGAAATTCTGGACAAATGAGAACTGAGAACATGTCAAGTCTATGATATGGATGCAGTTAAATCTACTATGCAGTAGGCACAAAAACAATCCAGTCATATCTTTTAAATCTAATGTATTCTGGATGAGTCATATTTCTGTGAATTTGCAGTTCGATGGCAGAGAAGAGGAGAGAAAGGAAAAATCAGGAAAGCATTTACTTTTATCTCATACAGACTTGTTAACTTTTCTGTTCATGCCTGCTGTTAATCCCATACAGGATTTTGCTGGTTTTGTGGTGATGACTAATTTTCAATGTTTGTGGGATGATTGGCTAGTTTTCCAGTTTTCTGGTTACCTCATTACTTTCCCTGATGTTATCTCTCTCACTGATGAATTCCATCCACCTCATAAATAACTGACATAATCCACTGATTCTTCTTGCATTGATTTAAACTTCTCATTTTGTTTGAAACAGATAGATTCATTTTCTTCTAGCATTCAGTCTTTTGTCACTCTGAAATTCTCTACTGATTTTAATTCAGTTTTCCTATGCATATGTGAAATTTTAAGCCAGGGAGCAACTTTGCTTCCATTAGACTTGATTTTCAAGCTCATCCAGCCCTATGCTTACATGTTCGAATGAAACAAATTACTGAGAGGCATGAACATCAATACTTGATCTTGGAGTCCTCTGCAGCAACTTAAAAGAGAAAACAACATTTATTTTAGTTTTCCTATGAATGAGAACTAACATTTCCATTTTTGTTGTGGTTATTCAGGAATTGCTTATTGTTGTAACTTATAGCAAAATGGCTGGTTTAAGTCTTTCTGCAGATTGGTTTGAGAGATAAAAAGGAGCTGAAAGGGAATATAGCAAGAAGAAAAATTAAAATGCAATATGAGAAAAAAATGAGAGAAAAAATGAGGGGAAGATGAAGAAATATCTATCTTTGTGAAATGGCGAATCAGGAATAAAACTGAAAAAAAAGTCCTTCAATATCTTGTGTGATGTCAAGTCCTGCAGTAACCCATATGAACTGGTAGGAGAAAAGACACTTGAAAAGTTTCATGCAAGTGAAAGGAATGTAGAGATGGAAAGGATCTCAAATTAGCTTGCACTGAGTCTCGAATATCTCAAGAACATTATGCCTAGGTCCACAGATATAAAGGTGAATGTATGAGCAGAATAATATTAAGAATAATGGCACACTCATAAAAATCAGAAATCAATCTACTTATCAACATGTGCTTCCTTACTTCAGTATAAATAACAGCATTCTAACTTAAAAGGATACTGGTTTAGTACATGTTATTTAACTGTAAGAAAAATGAAGTACCAGTAACATAGTTATTTCAGAAATGAAAGCAAATTTCTGCAAAAACTCAGCAGCATGCTTCTTCAGTTTTCTGGAAAAATTTAAACATCATAGGTTTGTTATTTTTGTTTGTTTGTTTTGTTTATTTTTAACTTTTAGTAAGTAAATACTTCTGTTTATCATTGCAGGAATGTCCTGATAAGCTCTACATATATTCTTTCAGTCAATTTGTCATTCAGTTTTGTTGCATGAGTGTCAAGAGCTTCTACTCTGCACAAGCTGGTAACTACAAACTTGATTACAGCTCCTGTATTACAGTAAATTAATCATTAAGACTATTTTTCTCAGTCATGTGCAATATGTTAACATGGCAAAATCACAATATAGTCTGACCATGATGATAAATCCCCCATTTTTAGGAACACTGGGGCAGCTCTGGTTCTGATTATTCTGCCATAGACAACACAGTTATGATAGTGGTGCTTAGAAAGAGACCAATACTGGGACAATAAATGGGATATTTGTTCCTAATATTTATTCCTAACAGAAACAAATGCATTGCTACACTGTGACTGAGACTTAATAATTCTTGATAATTCTTGAAGTATTATTCATCATTTGAAAATCTTTGCAGAGATGGTAGATGGCCTGGTTAGCTTTGGCAATAGTATCTAAGGTATTTTCTTCACTATCTGGGAATAAAAGAAAGAACAGTCATGTGGTAATTTAATTTGTCCATCTTCTGAAATACAACTTCATAAAACCAGTAATATCAGAAAAGAAATTCTTTATTCCCACATGTTTCTGAAACCACTACATATAGTGAAAGGACCTCATTTCAGTAATTCCGTTGAAGTCACATGGAGAATAGATATCACAATATGGATCTTGGGAAAGTAATAGCATCATGTACCTGTAAGGAAATGAGTCTCTCTCTAAGAAATGTGATATTGATTATACTAAACAATAAAAAAACTATACATGAATATAGAAATGATTTAATCTGCCTTTTTGTGGCAATAGCTTAAGTCATTGGAAGACCAATTTGAATGTCCCAATACAATGCTGCCAAACAGTATTTTTGTAGAGGGTTCCAAGGTCTTTTCTCACACCTTCTCAGACTTCTCTGCTAGGCTTCAGTCTCTGTATTTTATTTTTATTATTTTTATTTTTATTACTTCTTTTTTTCTCTTTGGCATCTTATTAGGCCTTTTTGCTACTGAATATGAGCTTAATTGAGCTCTATGGTGTCAGAAAAGAGTCCTTAATTCTTCTTAGAGCCCTGAAATGCAAATGTATTGCACTTCAGTTAGTCATAAAACTGAGCAAATACTAACATGGAAAAAAATAATTTTATAAGTGAGTTTAAATATTAATGCTCAGTATGCTTTATTAAAATTCTGAGAATTAAATAAAAGCAAGTGATATTTCCCAAACATTTTTTGCAGAAGACAGCTTAAAAGCTAACAATCTTTTTTTTTTTCTTTTATGCAGTAGGAAAATAAAACACACTTGAGTTATAAAGAAAAAAATGGTTCACTACACACAAGGCCATGTAATTTGGAATTCATCATGTTCTGCATATTTTGGGGAATACTGCTCAGATATAAGCCCTATGGCAAGAGGTTCCAGTAGAAAAATAATTATCTGTTCTCTTTTTTAACAAAGAAAAAGATTCCACAGGAAATTTCATTTTCATAAATCAGTTATTTCTGAACAATTCTTCATTTGGCACCTGAGATATCACTATCGTTTTAATCTGAAATGTGATTTTGTAATAGCTCCTTAACAAACAGCTCTTCAGGCAAACAGTTTACTTTTCAATAGTGAGAGTTTTAATTTACTGTAACTTCTCTCATCTATTTGTCTCTGTGAGAATACCACTGACTGAGAAACAGAGCTGAGGACAGCCAAAGTTGAACTATATCCACTGAGTTCTTATGTTCTTAGTACTTTAGTAAAGCCAAAACCCTAACATCATTTAAGTAATCAAACCTCCAAATAAGAGTTAGGTGGCAGCCTTGCAGCTTTGGACCTTGAAGCTGACAGGCACAAATATATTCCCAGCAATCACTTCAATACAGAATCTAATTTAGATGGGAAAACAGTACAACATCAGTAAGAAGGGTGAATAAATTGACAATACACATTGTAAATACACATAGAAGTGTTAGATTATGAGATTAAAGGCTAATCACAATAAAACAAAGATTGATGGAAGTTACATTATCAGTGAAAATAGTACAGGCTGAATTGACTACTCCTAAAATTATCAGAGGAGAATGATTTGACCATTGTCCCATATAGGAAACCAACTACCAAGAGGAGTCAGTAAGAGACAAAGTCTCCCCTGAACGTTGTGCAAATCAGAGGGGGTGATTACCTGGAAGAGTATAAGACTTATTATGGGATGCAGGGGAAAAAAAATTGTGGACTATGTACAACTCATTATGAGATTTAGCGGAAGGACCAAAAGCAAGAAAACATCCAGGAGTAGTAAGCATGGGAGAATATAACAGTGTGTGTGTTCATGGCTAGTACCACTGAAGGCACTACCCTCTGTATTGACCTGTGTGACTGATCAAGTGCGTGAGGCTGAGTATGTGCATGCGAGTGTAGGTAAGAGTGCACACGTCTGCCTATTGTGAATACCTGATCAGCCTAATCATTGACTGGACCTGGGAGTACAAAACTGTAGCAGCATCACATCTATTGGGCTGGAATCCACCTGCAGTTTGAAACCCACTGGGCTGGGCTGCATCTAATGGTAAGACTTCCTATGTAATGTTTGTACTTGTAAATTCTATTATTAAGTTCCTTCTTTCTGAAAAGAGTTTCCTTCTTTGTGCATAGCTTTGCCCTATGCATATGTACTATAAGAAAGTAAGTGGGAATATGTAAAGAGAGATAGAGGTATGTGGAAGTTCTACCTATGAAGAATATGATTTTCTTAGGTTTTGAAGAATTTTTATGTATGAGATCTTGTGCCAGCATACTTAATTGCCCAAAGGTATCCTTCATTTATCTGCCTTATCCTTTTTTTGCTGATGGTATGTCATGGCAGAAAGGTTTTATAATAAATGCTAATATTCACCCACATGCCACAATAAGAAAGAACATAAAGGCAAGAATCACCATTTAAATGAACAATACTACTCTCTGTAAAACATCACAATAGTAAGTATGGAATTAAATGCACCTTTAACAGCAGCAAGTAACAGCATGCAGTGTATATGTCTGACAAATGTACATATTAGTAACAGCTATTTCTACCCTAAAAAATTTATTGCTGCTCAAAATAGTTCCCCTCTTCCCATTGTGTTTGCTATCTTTACTCATTCCACCCATGTTTGTATCAGTAATTTCTCCTGACAAAACATGTATTATACTTTCATTCCACATAGGTACTCCAAATCTAAATCTATACCTGCAATCAACATTCCACTCCTTTGAACATTAATTAACTGTATGTGTAGTTTCTAAATGTGAGCAGAAGTCCATAGTAAATTGAATCAGACAGCAGTTTCTGCATTATCTTGGCCACATGGATTTGCAAACTATGCTCATCTCGTCAAAACCATTATGCGCAAAAACCTGAAGAATAACAAACAGAACACTGTATTTACAGAGTAACATCTTGATCATCACCTGGGTCCTCTGATTATCAGTAGCTATATAAATATTTTAGTATTTATTATGCTTTTGAACAGCCATATATCTACTTGAAGTGACCCCAGAATTAGCGCATAAAGGTGGATAGTTAAATATGTGTTTGGTAGGAAAAAATATTGGACTCTACTTTCTTCACCACGGGTGGATAAACACACACACACACGGTTGACACTTTACACTTTGTAGTCACATGGTTGAGAGTTTATAGATCTATTTTAGTTTTATCTTCTGTAACCCAGTTTGCACCAGGCACCAGAATATCAGTTCCTTCAAATGTAAAAAAAGATGTTCAAAAAAACCAGAAACTTCTAGTGCAGTGTAATGAATTTATAATAAATGTCTAAAGATGTGTAGTTCAAGCAAATGTGCTTTGTTCCTGCATTCTGACTTTATCCTTTGTAGAAATGGAACCAACATTTGCACAAATATAATCCAGTCTTTGGGTTAGTTCCTGGCATTCATCAGTCCTGCAGTGAAACAGTAGTGAAGCACTGAAGCATCTAATATTGATATTAGAATTTTCATATCCAGCATGCTGTCAGACATTGATTAGCTTTTTAAAACTGAATCAGTTTTCCCATTTGAGTTCTACATTCTGATTTGCTGCAAGTAACCTACTATAATAATGTATTAAGTTTTTCAATTATTTCAATTATTATAGTATTTCCTTTGCTCAGTCCATTGCAAAATAAGACCCACAGAGTAGAAAGAAGATCAAAATGTCTCCTTCTAAGAGTAGCACTATATCATAACTATAGACACTTATTCCGGGAATCAGTTCACGATTAAGACACTTCTAGACACATCTAAACATCTCCATATGAACTACATGTCTAAGCTCCCATTAAATACTCAGAGCCAGCTTCGAGTTTTCTGCCTAAACACAAATATCTTTTTGAAATTCCTTAGATTATTCTGCATGGCTTCTACTATCATTTTAAAATGGCACAAGCTTCTGGTAGGTCCTGTATTGTATTCCCAACTTTGTGTGGCTATCTTGGATACACTGGCGCATCTTGGGTTGAACAGAAACCATATTTAGACAACTGAATCAACCTGGTAGTCAATACACTGAAAAGACTCATCTTTTTCCTTGAAACAGGAATATGCGGCAGAATTTGCACATAATACACAGTTTTCACATAAATACTGCTTTCTAATGCCAGTTTATGCAAACATATCTCAATTTTAGTAAACGATCAGCTGAACAGCTCCCTAAATTGCAAACTTCTAGAGTAGATCTCCGCTGATTATGGATTTATGTCCAGTTGACAGAGAAATTATCATTGATATTTCTGTGACGTAAATATTTCTGATTTGTTATTTTCATTATTGAAGTCCATCTAGGACTTTTTGAAGATAAGTTAATAACTGCATAGGTAATTAAAAAGGAATGCATTATAGTAAAACATAATACCTACAACACTGAACCAACTTAAAAATATATTTTAGTTACCACATTGCCATAAAATCTACTTCCATTTGTAGGGCAAAATCTGATTTTACAATACTGATCTATGATTTGTGCCATGTGTTTCATAGTATTTGTGCCATAGTTTCATAAGTATTTATTATAAACAAAACAAACCGCTGCAATCTGCAGTTTAACTTTTACGAGAAATGCATATTTCAAGTGAAAATAAGTTATGAATATGCTTATATTGCTTAATTCAGATTCTGCCATGTAATAGATTTAAAAGTACATAGAGCAACTGTATAGCAAAAGCTACCAAATAACTGAAGAGGATTCCTCTAAAATGAATCTCTTATGCACAAAGAAAATGCATACAGGAAACAGAAAATGAATAGCTACTGCAAAACATGTTTTGCCACATAATTACTTTTGGAAGTAAGAAACCACAACATATAGTCCATTTACAAAAACAGAGCTTGTGCTAGAAATTCATGTTAAATTGAAGACTTTACACCTTCAAATGTGAGCTGAGATGGAAATTTTAAGACAACAATAGAAACACACATCAAAAACTAATTATTTTATAAGCACTAGTTAGACAAACCACTTTTCATAGAGCTCTGTAGTTTTAAATATTTAAAATAATTGAGGAATGCAATATCACAGAATGTGATAAGCAATTACTTTGGAAAAGAATGGTGAAGATAGTTGTATGGACATTTTCTCGATGCAACATACATGTAATATAGTATTCTGTATAGTAATCACAGTTAATATCCCTCTGAGTTAGGAGAATAACCCTTTTTTCAGTGAGGCACACTGAAAATTAAGAAAATATATGGTCAGAATGAATTAGGTTTTATATTTTTTTTCTCTACAAAAAAATCCTAAATATTTTTGGTGTGATCACCAGAAGTGCAAAATAAATGTACTACTAGATGTTCAAGATGTAATCTACAAATGCAAGACTGTTCAATGTTTGTTGTTATTTAGCATTTTTAAAGTCCTCTCTTGCTTAGTAGAACATTGATGCTCAGTTCCTTCCACTGCCTACAGACAGTTGATGTTACTTCATAGGATGTTCCTTTGTAGTCAGTTATCTTGCTTTACCCTAGGCCTGTTTACCCATCCTGTTTACCAGGATGGTAACAAGAGCCAGTAGGCACAGCTGAGCTTCTAAGAGAACGAAGCCCTGGGATTCCTCTCTACCATGAAACCATGTGTAGCTGGACATAGATTAACACATGACCTGAGGAATTAATAAATCCTTTTGTTTATTGTAGTTCAACAGACCAGCTTATTCAAGATTTAGAGCTTTATCAATAGCTTATTACCTACCACCTAAATATCTAGGTTGCAGAAGTATACTGTCAGTCTTCCATGAGGGTCTTTCTCTTTACATAGATAGACATGCATTCAGCAGAGCAGGACTTGAAAACATGATGTCCTTCTTTCTATGTAAGTCCCTTAACTGGGAGACTAAAAAGTGTTTTTTACTCCTTTGTGTTGGTTTTAATGAGTGATAAGCATATTAATCAAAATAGAATAATTCCAAAAGAGTGTTTACAGTCACCCACTTCAAAGTGAGGTCTAAAACTGAGAAATCCTTCTTTCTTTTTTTTTTTTTCCTTTTTTTTTTTTTTTTTTCTTCTACCTCCACCTCCCACCCCCACCCCAGGAAATTAATTTCTGGCTCAGTGTCAAGAAAATCAAAATATCTTTAAATTGACTGTGGTCTCTAAATTATGAAACAACTGAGTGAAATTGCTACTTTCCTTTCTAATGTCACCGTCACTAACTCAGTACAGGGATTCATTCCATGGTGCCTCATCATCACTCGGCTACACCAGTTCCCACACAGCTCACCTAGTCTCTGCTTGTGGAAGCTCAAATTGTTCCCAGCTCTGCAACACAACAGATACAATATCAGGCAGGATAATTCAGAGTTCCCTATAGTTTAACAAACCTAGAAGAGAGAAAAATACTCAGATTAATGAGCAGATTTTACCAATTCTGTCTCCTTGGACAACTTTCAGACACTGTTTAGGACATTTTTAAAGTCTGGTACTGTGTGGTAATTCTTAATATGATCAATTGTCATTTACAGATTTTGGTGACAGTGTGTAAGGTAACCGAGCTCTATGTACAATCTAAGCGTAACTATCAAACTCTGATCACACACATGCTGCACCCAGACAGCTGAAACACCAGAAATTTTATTCTGTTTGTCTGTCTGGTGGAAGTAAATTATCTGGCAAGAAGTCCCCCTTAGATTTGTACTGGCATTTCATCTGCCTTGTTTGTACTGCCACGTCCTTCTTCCCTCTCAGGGGAGCTGAAGTGTTCTGTAAGGGAATAGATTCAGTCTGTCTTTCTGTAATGGGAGAACGTAATCTGAAGACTCTTTTGCCCACAAATACAATGGATGGGCTCTCATATTCAGGCAGCTGTTGACAGTGTGTAGCCTGCTAAATCACCAATAGAGAGTGCTTTCCCTTATTGCAATTTCATCACAACCTTACAGGTCATATACCCTTTGTATCTCAATACAATTGGACTACCATGGATTTGTCTCCCCAACTTTTTCTGTTGAACAACACTTGTTTCTAGTGAAAGGAAAATCAAAAGGGCTAAATTCACCAGTTCCAATAAAAAGGCTCTAAATTATATTTTCATATGGCAGAACTGAACCCCTGCACCTCTGCAGAGAAATCCGTATCATCAGAGTAGAGGTAGTGCTACTGCCACCTGCCTTTCCTTTGGGTTTCTTCCAAGAAGAACAGCTTGTTATTGATGCAAGTCTCATACTCTGTTCAGGATTTTCATTCCAGACAGAGCAGCTTTTTCAGGGGCAATGTTGGCTCCAGTCTTCAAAAAAGAAGGGGATTGTGACTGCTCTCCAAAAGACTTTCTGCTGTTGAGGGCTAATATCTAATAGTCTTACTATAAAAGATACCATAATCTGGTACTGCATGAATCTGGCCTTAATTTTTTAAAGATTTAAACACATACATGCAGAGAAGAAAACAATCAATTTTAAAACTTGATGTTGCCCTGTCCATTTAATATTACAGTGACTCCTTAGGAAAAAAAAATAATATATATATATATATATATATCATCCTGTTAGCATCCTGTTTCTTTTCTGACACACTCAGAGTTGTTAATATTGGTATGCTTTCTTACAAAAACTGTGAGTGTAAAAATACCTTGTTCAGAAGGGTAGTAGAAGGAAAAAAAAAAAAGACATTTGCAAGGTGGTTATTTTCTAAGAGCTCAAAGAACATTTTGAAATCCTGTCTTCATTTTCAACAGGTAATGCAAGCATATCTCTGCTGATTTGCAAAGCTAAAAGTCAGCACAGAATCTGGACTGCCAGGTAGGCTGTTACTGCAGAAACCTCCATTAGACATCATTTAAATAACACATGAAGAAATATTCTTGCCATGTTGGTTAGAAACTCTTCAAAGTGGATATCTCATACTAGCATTTTTGAAGAACACAGACTGAAGGGAACATCTTGGATGTCTCAGAACACATGCGAACAGCTAATAAGTAGAACTGATATTCCCCTAAACCAGCTGTCCACAGAGTATTTAGATGACTTGAGAATTTTGCCAATTTTCTTCATCATTCTCCAAGCAACATGCTGAAACCCCTCATTCTTAACAATCCTTCAGGCCTTGGGGCAGGTTTTAGGTCATACAGCATACACATATTCCTATATTCACACCCCAAAGAAAAAAATAGGCTTCAGTAACGTGACAGAAAATCTCTCAGCAATATTTCAAATCATGCCAAAACTTGCCTACAAGAACTTCCAAACACAGGACATCAATAAGTTTATTGATCTGAAAATATGCAAAACTTAACTATTGCTGACTTCTTCTGCTTAGGGAAGTACTTCATCAGACAAAGTGGGAGCCTCTCATGCTTGGAAGATCTGATCATGGAAAAGCCATGTTCTGGAGGATGGCTCAAACCAATACAGAGAGTTATCTGTGTTTGCACAGATTTTTATTTTTTTTTTTTTTTTTTTTTTTTTCAGACAGGACAATGTTCTCTTCTCCAGCTTCCCTATAAACCCTTACTTGTCCCTCAGATCCACTCCTCTTCATCCAGGGATCAATTCTGGTAGGAGATTGGTCCTGGTCCCTGTCAGAAATTAACTCTGCCACTCACAAAATACCATCTCTATTATTTGCAAATAAGTGGCTAGATCCAGAGGTTATTCAACTTGTGTATCTGTAGGTAGTTTTTTCTTATCTAATCTAGCGACTAAATGCTCAATCTTGAGGTGCAATCAGCAGTTTCCTGGACCACACATAGTAACAGGTACATAGGCTACTGTATTTATGCAGGTTAAAGAACTGAGTGAAGTTGGACAGAGACATGTCCTAAGTCTTAGCTGTCCAAAAAAGTCATCCAGAGTGGCTAGAGAAAGACATCCCTTCTTCAGGGAAATTGGAGAAAAACAAACGAACAAACAACAACAACAAACACAAGCAAATAAATAAATAAATAAATAAATAATACATGTCACAGTAACTGATGGAAATTACAGACACAAGAGGTATTCAAGAAAGCCTAAAGGGACAGATGAACTTCCCAAGGTATTCTAACCACAATATGAAGCCTAAAGGAGTACTGATCTACATAATTCCCTGTGAGCTGCATATTTAGAGCACTGAATAAAAGACAAATCATGGCCTTTTGCTTTTCTCATGCTTTATACCTGAATTTCTCTTCAAAAGCTACAGCAAAATTTTCATTGATTGCACAAGTATGACTGCTCAGTATGGGCACAGATTCACCTGATTCTCCCAATTTTACATAATATAGAGATCAGATTTAGAAACAGTGTCAGTTTCTCCTCCCTTCCACCATGACAATGGATATCCATAGTCCTTGAAAAATGATGAAAAATTATCTTAAGGAATATTGCCTATGTTAAAATTCAAAGAAAATTTTCTGTAGACACCAGGATTAACTTACACTTCCTTCCATCTCCTATTTAATCACTCCAATTTCCTTTCAGCAGGTTTGAAAGTGTCTTTTTTTCTTCCTGTTTTTGTTTGTTTGTTTGTTTCCTGCTCTTATGCTTTGCACTTCACTATTTTTCTGCATTTATAAGGTTAGATTCCTCTTTAAATGTTCCCCATCATCTTACTCTCCTCTATTTCTCCAGGAAAGGATTTCCTTGAGCGAAAACAGCTGTTACTGTGCCCCAAACCACCTCATACCCTCTCTCCCAGAATATTCATGGTCCCCCAGGACAAGTGACCATTGTCATTAACATTAGGGACATAAGTCACAACTTAGCCTTTCCAGAGCTATGGGAAAACAGCAGAGAAAGATCCAAAGGAATGGTTGATTGTTAAATAACAAAAGGCAGAAAGATGACCATCAGTGTTTAAGCAAGAATATTTTGCTAAGGGAAGCACATTTGTTCCTCAAGTATCAGTGGGTATATGTCCATTAACTGTACTGTAAGTGTATATCTGCACAGCAGAATCCACCAAGCAGTAAGGGCATGGTCTTAGACCCCTCCTACTTCTATTACTTTTCCTGCTACAATCTTCTACACATTTTACTATAGTGAACAATACCTCTCTCTACAGGCTAGTGTTCTCACAGTTGATTTGTTACCACTATCCTCAATTTCTTCACTCAGTGCAAACACTACACTATGCATATCCACTCCCTTCTTCCACACAGTCTTGTTCTCCCAGTGCTGGATCATTTCTGGACCATGGGCACATTGCATGGTGTCCTATTACATATGTGTCACCCCTATTGAGTATGGAAATTTCATAGAAAGTAATGGCACTCTTAGCTTTAGGTGCAATACATTTTACTTTCTAGGTGAGCAAATTACCCTGAGACAAGGCAAAGCCTGAAAAACTCAGTTGAATCCTACAAAGAACATAATGACAGTTGCTTCTCATAAAGGTTTCTTTTAATTTAAAATTCACTATCACAGAAAAGTATTTCTTAATTCTTTTAGCTTAAGTCTGCAAAGCTACTAGTACTGTTTCCAGTAAGACAAGAGTCATCACAGTTTGCAGAAAGAGGAAGATTCATTTTGAGACAGTTTGCTTTGTCCACTTCACTTTATTTTAATCTTGTTCATTTGTCACTGACAACATCACCTGCTGAGCTAAAATATTTTTCAGACTGAAGCTGGAGGATGGGCAACCAAGATTAATGGTTCACAAGTCACATGTTAGCAAATGATTTTCTTTGACCAGCACTGAATCCTCATTTACATTATTGTTAGATAGTGCTAGGAAATGGTAGTTGACAAACAGTACACATTTTCTCTTTACAATATTTCATTTTCACTCAACTGACCCCCAAAAGTTGTCAGATTCATCACTTACAGACACCATCTGCTGACCTGTCATGGAGGGTGGTCAGAGCTGTCACAGTGGAACATTTTTTTTTCCGTCAGATTTGTGTATAAAAGCAGCAGCAGAAGAAAAGTGCTTATTTAAAATACAGACCTACCCTTATTTATTCTGTTTGGAGGATTCTATACGTTCTGAACATTTGCCAAGAGAGCAAATAGATGCAGAAGGAAACTAAAATCTCTGTGTTGCATGGGAGAAGGCTCTTGTATCAAATGTGTACTTTTAACTGTTTTTGCTGTTCCACTACAGCAGTTGATTTTCCAACTCTGCTAGAGATGCACATCTCATCTCTGTTTCACTGGGATTTTATTGGAATAACTGAATGCAGTAGAGTGTAGGCAGATGGTGAAGCTGAGGAATATCATCAGTGCAATTCTTTTTTTTTTTTTTTCATGCCATACTTTCAAAACTTCTGGATTGCTGTGTGTGTTCATGTTGGAAAGAAATCTGACTTCAAAGCAGAGAAAAACAAAGAACATGAGACTTCATGTGCTCTTACATATTTCTGTTGCAACAGTTTTCAGTCATAGCAGTACAGATCCACTGATGATTTATGTTAGATATTCCAGAGATGTACCCTCCAAATGTTACCCGTTTTGCCAAGTATTCTAGCAGCAAACATCCAGGCTCCCTACTAATACAAGAAATGTGTTTCTGAAACCTCATACAGATTTTCTTAGATCACTAAGTATTTTGCCTTGTAACCCAAATATTTCTCCTTTATTGCTCTTATGCACCAAGGCTATGTTTGAAACCCAGAAAACTTCATTAAGGGCGTAAAAAGCATGGCTACATCTAGGGAAACTGCAACCTTGATTTAACTATAAATGAATGGTAAACACAACCTTAATTTTGGCTGCAGTCATTTACTATGGTAATCATGCATGCAGATATCCGATGGATGAATGTCTTAGTTCCATGAAAGCTCTTTCTTCCCTACCTACAAAATTACATTCATCTTGTTTCCAGCAAGAGCTAAGCTGTCCTCAGGCAAGGCTGTCTTTCATCCCTGAGGAATTATTTCCTATTCCCGTCCTCAGGATCTATCATATAATGAGATTTACCAATTTCAGATTAATTTACTAGGTAGGTAAGAAGACAGGGACCAAGAGGTTCAGCTGCTTCATCCTGTGAGTAATCATAGGTTTCTTCCTCCATGACAGCCAACAGGGAAAATAATAATAATAATAAAATAATAAATAATAAAAATAATAAAAATAATAAAATAATAAAAAATCAACCAAGGTGAAATACCTTTCTATCATTATCTGTTCAACAATATTGTCAATAAAGCAGAATCTATATGAATGGGAATAGGACTCACAGTAGGGTTTGAATGCCCTTCCCAAGTGGAAGAATTTTTTTTTCTTCTATAAATCTGTTATGCAAACAATTCTAAGTTTCTAGAAAATTATTCTAAGTTTCTAGAAAATTATAATGACTCCCAAATATCTTCCCAAAGACCATTAGATAAATAATTCCTTTGTGTCTGAAATATTCTTTGCTCATCAATGGACAGGAGCAAAGGACTCCTTCCCTTTTGAGTTCTTATTCATCTAGAGTTCTAAATAAAGAACATATGGAAATACAGTGGCTCTGTTTTGTTTGTTTGTTTGTTTGTTTTCCCCCTCTGTTCATCATCAAGGAACAAAACTCCTTTTGATCCGGAAGGTCAAACCATAGGAATCACGTGTACTTGTATAAAATAAATACTCACTAGGCTAGATGTAGTAAATATAGTATTGTATTTCCAGTGAAGCATAAATGATCCCTATCCATTAAGACTGACCTTCAAAGTATTTCCATCTCTGCCTTGATTATCTCAGAAAGAAGATGAAGAAGGGAGAGTCAGGGTTTTACATTGCCAAATCTTATAATTTATCATTTTATCATCTACCTATAAATCTGAGCATGTTAACATAATCAGATTAGATTTCTCTGAGCATCCCTTCTTCCCTTCAAAAACTTTACCTTTGTGACACTGCTCTAAGCATCAGTTTAAGTGAGAAGACTGAGTCATTGCTACAAAGAACAGTACAGTATAACTGAAGCTGTTACAGAGCAGACAAAGAAAATATCGGAAATTTCAGCTGACATTTTCTTCCCCGTCTTCTGCACTTTAACCAGGTTAGCATTATACACCATCATTTTCAAACAGTAACTGCACAAGGAACCATTAGGGTTAAACTTTTTTTTACCTTCCTAGTGCAGGGGGAACAATGGGAATTTGAGACAAATCTGCCCCCCACACACACACTGGGCAGCTTTTCTAGGTCAGGCACACAGGAGAACAAAGTGAAGACAGGGGCTAAAACCCTTACACACTCTTGCTCTTACTTTCCTCCGTTTACTCAACAAATCTCTCTAACCACATTATGCCCTTTTGTCCCCATGTTGGCATCAAAGTTTCTTAAGTCTCTCAAATGACAGGCACATGTCAAACCTGCAATACCCATTAAACTGCTGAAGGTTGCAGCATGGATTCTTTCGAGAAATCATGAATTAATCTCCTGGTTGCAGTCATTTTTCTTAGACACATTTTTAATAGAATTTTGGGACTGGCTCTATTCAGTATTTGCTTTCAATTTGTCTCTCTCTTTTTTTTTTCTTTTTTTTTTTTCTTTCCCTCAATAGATAGATAAGCATGATAACTATTGCTGTTTCATCACTAATGGATGGTAATCAAAAACTGTTTAAAAAAATCAAACAAATGTTCCAGCATGAATCATTGAGCGAAACTGAGAACACCACCCTCCTGTTGCTGATGTACATCATCTTTTTAATAACTACCTACAGATTTCTTTTCAACTTCAGCAACACTAATTGTATAAGTAGGATTTATGGCTAAAATACCATATCTATATTTAGTTCTGAGTGGAAAAAATAGCACATTTGGACTTACTATGATATTATAATATTTGTTTTTCTTGTTTATTGGAAAGGACTTGGTTTTGCAATAGTTCATTATTTTGCATTTTTTAAAGAACTGTCTTTGAAAACATATATATATACACACTATATTTTATTCCCCTTTATTCCTTTTTTTCCTTTTTTTTTTTTTTTTTTTTTAATTGCATCAGCTACTTCTTTACACATATTTACATATCTGTTACCGAGATGATATACTTGGCTCTCCTGGACATCAATTGGGACACATTATTCATGTTTCTGTACTAGACTAATATAATGGCAGCTCATAATCCTCTTACATGTGGGGATTTTCAGGAATAATTCGATGTCATGTGAGATGTTTTCTCTGGCATATGAAACTGGCCTTCACAAGCATGCATGTTACCTGAAAGGCTCTTTTATTCAGACATTTCTTAGTTTAATACCCACCAGATTCTTCTTATGCATAAGTCCATATACCTGCATAATTAAAAATACAAAGCCTTCTCAGGAACAGTAACATACACATAAAAACTTATTAGCCACCATGTATTTTTACACTGTGATTTTACACTATCTCACCAACACTATAAAAATCTGGAGAGAGTTGGGCATAGAAATTGTCTGAGTTTGAGTGATGGCAGAATTGCAGCTGCTGGAATTAAGACAGCTCTTTATAGCCAGTTTTAAGTAAAAATATATCCATCCCAATGATTTCATATATAGTAGTGGCCTTCTTGCCATAGGTATAGCTGCAGAAAAGCAGCTAGAGAATTATTTTATGAAAGTGTTTTGTGACCCAAATAAAGCTCTGATTTTAGGTCTTTTTTGAATATCACAGGTCACCAGGCATGCCACTGTACTACACCAGAGTGGAAATTCCCACTGCACTATGTTAGGTCCTCAAACACTATCTGCATAACAGATAATATTGGTGTATAGCCTGTTTGTGAGGTGTTCAGAGCCAGCCATGAGAAAACCTGTTGCAAAATGAGTCTGATGTCTAACTGATTTTAGAAACTGTCATAAATATCAGGGTTAAGCATGCAATGGCTTCCAAAAGTATTCTTAATTACTATGATATAGTGTAATATGTTCAAAGAGGGTGTTCCATAATGACATTTAAGGTATTAACAATGTCTTTTTTGGGTCACTGAGCAAAAAGAAACAAACAGAAGTCTTAGGACTAGGGAGCCACTATTAGGTAATTAGTGATAGAATAAATGTAGAAAAAATGCTCTGCCTTTCCCCAGTCATTTGGAAAAGAAATCCAGTTGATGCATAGGTTGTCTAAAAGGAGCAAGTGGCAAAAGAATTTAAATTTGCCTATGCGAGAGAGTTCAGCATAAGCTTAAAGTGAGAAGAATAATTGGCCAAAAGAGAGGTGACCCTAGTTTATAGTGAGATTCTCACAATCATGGAAAACCACAGCTGAGGGTATCTTGGTTCCCACAGCTGTTATCAACACTAATCTGCACTTCTGTAAATCAAAGTAAGAGAACTACTTGCTTGCAAATAAAGGAAATTAGTGTGTTGCTAAGGTGCCTGAATAATAAACTTGGTGTCAACAACATCTCCATTTCCTCACTAAGTAGAAAAAATTCTTTATGTAACACTGTCCTCTGTGTTTCTTTTCAAAGATTTGTGGATGTCGAAATTCAAGGCAAAGTGTTACAATGAAGTAGACTTTGGCTACGTACCTAGTACAGTATTCAGTAATCTTGTCTATAGAACCAAGTCATATTCTTCTCTTTGGTGCTGGGAGACCACCATAATACGTCTTCCTAACACAAATGAATACAAAAGACTATTTTATTTTAAAAAAATGCATGAACTTTTAAGTCTCTCCTCCACCCACCCAACTCCCCCCCCCCCCCCCCCCCGGGGGTGGGGGGGGTGGGAGGGCGGAGAAGTATATAATTAGAAGTTCCTTCTTTTAAACTATCTTTTGATAGCTAGAAACTTAACTAAAATTCAGTTGGTCTTGATAGAATACCTTATAATCAAGAAAAAGACTGCCACTGAATCAATGAACAAAATATACCATTCTTTGCACATGCATCAGACAACAAATATGACTTTATGCATTGTCTTAAATTTTCTATTACAACACTGATGAACTTTATTGTTCCCATAACATTGTGGGTGCGATATCAACCAATACTATGGGAGCTGGTACAGCCTGCTGTAAAATTGTAACTTCCAATCATTCAATTCATGTTTCCACATGTCATATTTATCTGGAAGTTAAAATATTTTATTCTTGTATGTTTGCTAAATTTTGAGCTTTTGTGACTGTACATGCAAAACATTTAGAAAAATACTGAGAGAAGAGATTAACTTATACCTGTAATCAATTTATACCTCTCCACGTATTTTGCTTTCAGGCTATTAAGCTATCTATTGCGAAGAAATCCTGATTTTAGAAAGCAAAGGAAAATAATGGACAACAGCATTACTGAAATATTGCTTTTTTAATACTAAAAAATGAAGATGAAGTTCAACATTTGTTGGATGTAATCAACTTCAGTTATGCACCAAAGTATGAACTGAGTATTAGACAGTTTAACATTATTATAAAAATCTGCACTTTGCAAAAGAATGACGTGGATACATTATATGAATCTGAAAAGAAAACCTTTGGGAGATGATCTAATGGTAGCAATTATACAATACATAGCAGGATAAAAGTTCAACAGCATAAATATTGGTGGCAATTAGCTAAGAATTAAATGCACAGTTAAAAAGGTAAGTGCCATATGAGAATTGAATGCTTCAGCAGAAATCTTGTTTGGAAAATAAAAGGAGATTATTTCAAAAACTTGTGCTGTAACATAAACACATCATTACTAAAGGATTTTGATTAGGTGGAAGAGATTAAATTTGTTTCTCTGAAACTTAAAAGCCTTGCATAAGCATACAAAATGAGAAGTGGCATAGAATTAGAGTTCAGCAGCAAAAGAGGCTGGGTTTTATTCCTAAAAGAACAATATAGTAAATAACACCAATAACACCAGTAAATCTATCACCCCAGCTGTTAATTACCATGTTTCATCTCAGTGATATATGTATATGTCTTGCTTAGATATTTGTATATCTGTTAATACAAAGATTGATATAATAAATGTGTCAGCTAATAATGTAGCTTCATATTGATATCTGCACCCTGGTGCCACAGTTTCCTAGTCAGTCCAGGCAGAAATCGGCACTGCTGCTGAACTAACAGATCCACAATATGCCTCCAGCCCTGGCTGCATCATCCTATCCCTATGCCACTGCCTCTTCCATATTGGCACAACCTGCTGTAACTGCGGTCTTAGTTTTATTCTGGGTTGACTCTGACTCAAACCAGATTTTGTGTAAGCACGTAGGAAGGGTGGTGTCAAAGTGAGGATGGGCAGATGTGATGGGGCTTCATTTATACTTCAGCAGCAATGCACTGATTGTGGAACACTGTCACCAAAGAGAAAATTGAGATTATATGTATTATTCCTCACTGAGATGAGGACTGATCTGTGAAATTCTGGATATGACAGTTAGTCTGTCAACAGCTGTTTTTCCTAGAAAGAGAAGCAATGTTTATTTCATCTGGGGAGTGGCAAGAATTGCCCCTGAATGAGAAATGCATTTCAGAGAAGTTAGCAGAATAACTTACAGGGTATGTAAAAGTTTTCTTGGTGAATCATCAGCCATTCCTCTATGTCTTCTAATGGAGAAAAAGTTTCAGCAACACAGGAAGGGGAAATGTGTTTGTAAACACGGGCTTATTTTCCCTTTAGAATCACGGAAGGTAGGCAGATACTAATGCACAGGTGAAAAGGACAGTTGACAAGGAACAAGTAATGCTACAGAAGACACTTGGTAATGCAGAAGTCAAGCAGAAATTTTTCAGGGAGCAACAAAATTGTCCATGGACTGCTCAAGTTGATGCTTTTTCATAACACAAACATGTAGTAAAAACAAACCTAGTATAACAAATGAACAAACAGACAAACAAACAAAAACTAAGGTAAGAAGTTTCCTTTAATATGTCTGGATATTTCCTATGCTAAATGTCTGTTCCAAAATATTTGTATCGTTACCAGACACAATCTCTGGTCTAGATCTATTGAAAGACCTGGAAGAGAAATGGCTAACCTGTTCCTCTAGGAAGGTATTTTTGTTAATGAATGCAAAATAAAACAAGTATGGGCAGAGTGACAGAATCCTTGACAAATGGTGACCTTCTACAGATGGATACAGACCTTTCATTTTCAAACTCCGTGCAAGAGCAGCATGTCTTTTATTTCTTTACTCAAATCTTTTATAAGCATTTATCTACTTTGTATGCTGAAAATAAGTACTTATATTTGCATTCAGGTTAACATCTTTAAAGAGTGAAGCAAATTCTTTTTAAAAATTATAATAGGAGCTGATTCCCATGACCTTGTTTAAGATGAGCAACAGCTTACTTGAAACCAGATACTGCTTAACGTCATCATTTTATAGTCAGATAATATGCTGAGTAATCTACTCAGCCTATATTTATGAATGCCTATATTTATTCAAATTATTCAAATTTATATCAATGTTATTTGCAGTGTTAATCTAAACACATAATTTCAAGATATGTTGAAAAATCTTGTCCTATCTCACCACTTTTATTCCCAGCTTTTACCAAATTCTAGCTCAGCTTTCACTCTTAGTTTGTATGATGATACAGGCCTGTAGTCACCTAACTTTTCTCACAGGGCAACCATTTTATCCTCCTTAGATGGTGTGAAAAGTCCTCAAGCTTTTATTATCAGCCTTTTTTATCAGCCTTATCAATTTACTGAGTCTGATTTTTCCACTGCTTTGCACAGTACAGACTCACTCACACCTGAGAAAAGTGAGTGCTAGGTGACTGTGGAACACTTTTAATCAGGAAAATTATTTGACAGCTATTTAGCACTTACTTTACAGTGATATAAATAACAGAATATATAAGGCAGTAGAAAAAAAGCCTAAGGTGCCTTAGTTGCTCTTTATTAGCTACTTTTGTTATTGCCATAAGCAAAGGAAGTTTTTACTTGAGAAACATATTCCATTCCCTTTGTTGACATTGGTGCTTTTACAAATCAAAGCTATGAGAAGAAATTATGGCACCGGGAGAAAAAAGCACTTGTCATTAGATTGTGTAAGTACCAAAATTATATCTCTTTCCAAACACCTCAGATGAGAGAAATTGAAAATAAGGTAGTTGTGCAAATAATGAGATAATGTATTTTTTTCCATGATAGCTGGAATAATTCTCTTCATACCTAATAATTCACAATGGAGGCTGCAAAGATGAAGTAAAATACATATATATATATGTATATGAAAAATAGATGTGCATGTGTATATATATGTATATAAATATGCATAAATATATATGTTTAAAGACTAATATATTTAAAGAGCAACAGTCCTAAGGAGATTCCTCTTTCAGAGCAATGAGTGAGACTCAAATCCTGTGTATCCCTGAAAAATGAACTCTCTAAACTGAGTACTGGCTAGGAGTGTTGAGCTAGAATACAAAGAACAGAAAAAACTTCATGTCTTCATCTGAGGCTGTAGTATGGAATAAGATACTAACTATTCAGATTTTATTATAAATGATGAGATATAAACTCTGTAGATACAGACATTTATCAGTTGTGGTCTGGAGGAAAACTTTCTTTTAGCTAGTGATTTTAGAAGTAGCTACTATTTACTTATGTCCCAGCCTTGACAGCATCTTAAATAGTCCTATTAAAATAAGTGGGACCATTTCATGTGCAAAAAACTGACAGACACATATGTGTCTAAAGGACTGAAGCTTGAGAATCTAAATTACTTGATTTGTGGATGTTCTCAGGCAGCTAGACTTCTTAATGGACAATATTATGGATGAACCCACTGCAGATAAAAATAACACCCACAGCTTTCAAAAGCTGTGTTAGAAATGAGAGCCACCAAATAAATTACCATCTAACAATTTACATAAATGGAAATATGAAAGTATCATTCTTCAGACTTTCTGAAGGACTCTAGAACAAATGATGATTTACTTGAAACCTAAAATGGGATATTACTGGATTCAGAAAACCACTTTAAGGCTTACTAGATCAATAGAAAATAACTGTGCAGAACCCCAGCACTCTCTTGAAAGTTTACCCAGAAGATTTTGAATGAATAACAATGATAGTCAAACACTGGTTCGCTAAAGTTTTATTGATATCTCTGGTAATAAATGCAGTAAAATAATTTTGTGTGATGAAAGAAAAATGCAAATGAAAATATTTAAAGACAACGGCAAAATATCTAAAGTAACTAACAGATGATTCAATTAATTAACTTCACCCTAGATTCACAATGAGATTAGCCAAATGTTATTCATTAAGATATAATTTCTTTCAGAACAGTATTTAGTAAACTAGATACAGGAATATCCCCTTCAATAAAAGTCTAGAAGATAAATAAAAGTTGCAACTGAAACGATTATTCATTTTGCTGTGTATAGCTAACTATTCTTTTCTAGTAATCACCAAAATATTTAATTTCCCAACAGTAAATCTACTGATAATGAGGTCTGAGGGTGCAATAGCCTCATCATTTGAACTGCTGAATGTCATATAGATTTTCCAGGTAGAAACATGTTGCAGGAAAATTCTTAAAGTTTCTCCAGTGTCTTTAGCCCTGTTTCCTACAAGGCTCAACACTATAATCAACAAAACATTAGAATTTGCCAAGGGATTTGAACCTATCTGTGCTTTGGACAGTAAAAGCAGTGACAGATGTAGATCTGATGATAAACTATTACCAGACTTAACAGTTTAAACAGTTGTATCTTTAAAAATGAAGCAGAAAAGGAAAATAAAAATAACATGGTTAACTGACAAATTGAAGGGATCAATCAAACCAGGAAGAAACTGAAATCCAGTTTTGGTAAGCAGAGAGGAAAAATAAATTATGTCAGATAAAACATAAATTAAGAGACTTCAAAGGCAATCTGAAGTGCAAAGTCTGAGAGTTTACAGAGGGATCAGGAAAATAGTCACACAAAAACAAGGGGAAAGAGCTAGTCAGGAAAAAATATATATGTATTTTCATTATTTTTCCAGTTGATTCATGTTATCAAAATAGATGCAATTTTATGCCTAGAAATTTGCAACGAATCCCAGATTCCTGTTTTCCTTCTGTAGCATGTGCTTACTTTCTACAGCTTAGCTGGCAGACTGCTCTTTGGCACAGATAGCCATATTTTGCTGAATATGATCCACTCTGTGATATAGATTCAAGTTCCTACACAGGTAAGTTACTTGGGAAAACAAAAAAAGAAAAAAAGGAAAAAAAAGAAAAAAAAACACAAACAAGCAAACATGACTTCCCGGGTCCGAGAAGTTGTTAAGAAGTTCAAAATCTTATTATCTCAGGGAAAGACCAAGAAGCTATGGATGGATTAGTGTTTAGTAACACTACCAAGGAAACCACTGAGGGATGTCTGACTATCTGCTTGGTAAGAAACAGAATTGCTAAAGACTTTGCCTTTAGCAAGCAGACACACTGGAATTAGTTGTACCTAAATTAACAAGTAGTGTGGCAAAACTGGCAGACTCACTAGTGCTGAGAACTGACAATTGCATTACATAGTTTCATGGTAGTTTACAGACCAGACTAGTTCTGCTCTGCTCCTGGTAACAGAATGTCTGTTACGTGTTGAACAGTACTGATATACCCAGACCATATTTCCTAGGTAAGTTTCATCTGAAAGGAACTTTTGTGTGTGTGTGCGTGTGTGTGTGTGTGTTTTGATACTACTTTGTGAAGCAAACCAAAGAGCAGAAAATGGTGACTATCACGACATTTATTTCAAAAATGCACTTTTGATCTTTAGTAAAATGCTTATGCGGACTCACTTACTGATGATTAACTTGAAGAGAATCATCTGGTCAGGTTCAGATTGTTTTTTTGGGCAGTGATGAAATTATTTTTGACATGTTTAAAACAGGGAGGGGAAGGTCTGATCACGTAGAGTTATTTCTGCTTTCTTTCTTGACCAGTTTTAATTAAAGAACCAATTTTAAAGTGGGTTGTCAAGGAGTAAAAAGACCCGTCTTTCTTCCTCAATACTACAGAAAAGTTAAATGAGTTCTTTCCATCATTCTCTACCACACTTGCCAGACATACACCTGCCCTAGAGCTGTTCTTTGCAAGTAATGAAGATGAGGCACTGTCAAAGATCAAGATGACAAAAGAGGATATGCCAGAACAAAGTGATAATTTAAATCAAAATAATTTGCCAGAACCGGATAGTAGAAATGGAATGAATGAAATAGCTGAACTGCTAACAATTATTATTATTTTTTTAAATTGATTTATATTGGACAATTGGAAAGTCAGTCATTTTTGCTTACCATCATGAGAGATGATGTTGTGAGCTGCAAATCACTGATGTTCACAAGTAAATTAACAAAAAAAATTAATTTATATATATATATGATACATAGAACATTAAAAATAACATTAAATCCTCATGGATTCTGTGCAAGGCAACCATTCTGCTTCAGTTAGCTGAAGCCTTTTACAATATTTAAAAATGGCAAATAAATTTTTGAGGTAGAATTTTTATGGTATGTCACATTGTTATTTTTATGATGTGTCAATTAAAAAAAAAAAAAAAAGCTGTTATTTTCTTGCTCCGGCTATTAAACTTGCAGGTTGTAAATTCAATTCTACTGTAGATTAGACAACAATGGTGGGGCTAAGGAAAAAGTGTAAAAATAAATAACTACTATATGGGTGGAAGGTAAAAGTTAGTGCCTGGCTAGGAAGTGTCCAACTACTTATTACTCAATAGGGACATTTGAGTGTAGGGTGAAACTACTGGGGAATCTTATCCATCTTTAATGCTTGTCCTCCACAAAGGAGGCAATTCCTAAATTTGTGCAACCCCTGACTTTCACAAGCATTACTTAGATTGTGAACTACAGTTTAAATGATGAATACCTTTTTGTTTGTTTGTTTGTTTGAATAAGGCAAGGGAGAATTAGACTGCTTTTCCTCCATAGGTTGAAATTTTTTCACTTTTCTTGAAACTTTCCTGAATCTTTCTGGGCATGGCAGGTTCTTTCCAGGACAGGTTTCATTCTAAGTACTGTGTGAGATGAAAGAGATATGAAAAATGTGCTGTTAAAATATATTATAAAGAACTAAATGTGAACATGTTAAAATATGTGGTAGAAAAGAGTAGAAAATGTGTGGACCTTATTTCCTTATGATATTTCTTAATCTCTAGTACTGGGCATCTTTAATATGGTGCATGCACAATTTTTATAAGCCCATTGTTACTGCCCAAGAAGCTGTCATAAAATACAATTGAGACAAAGAACTGTAGGGTTCAGAAAAGAAGAAAAATGTGTACAAACAATAGGAACTACAATTACCTTGCCAAGGATTAAAATACCTACTTGGTTTGTCATTCATGTTTCACGACACAGGTCCTCACAGTGATTGCCTGGGATTAGGGAGACATGTCCCTTTCTTTACAGGGATCTCAAGCCAGCTCTGAACTCTTTCATATTGTACTTTTCAGTATCACCACAAGAATATCATGTTAGATATACCATTAGTCTGATTCAGAATGTCAGCCTCTGTGTTCTCTGTCTCTGTGTCATGTATCCAAAGCAGAAACTTTGCTTTACTACTTAGAGATAAAGAAATTCTGAATTCTAATAGTTGTGTCTTAAAGGAAACTTGCCATGATAGAGCATGCCAGCTGTTGATTAGTAACATGCAATTTTCCTTCCATGCCTCTAAGCAGAGAAATTGGCAGCTATGTATAGTTGTTATGATATAAGAAACACACTGCATATTAGGAAACTATACAGGAATGAGATGTGAAAACTTCTGGAGAACTGGAGCATTATCACAGAACATATTGAAAGCAATAGGACAATCAACAAAGTTGTATTTAGAAGATAACAAGGTAAAGAAAGAACACAGATGTCACAGTATTAAAAGTAAAATAATAATAATAATAATAATAGAAACACAAGCAAACAAACAAATGAAGAATGGAGCTTATTGTACCAACTATACAGAAAAAGATCAATAAATATAAGGTCAGCGTAAGAAATCAGATCTGATTCAAACATCTAAAATGTTTTACTCTGTACTTGTGGCATGAGTAGATAATTAAGACTTTATCTTGCAATGTGACAACGTTGCAAAAATAAAATCATTGTCGTCTCCACTCCAAAATGTCACTGATAAATGTAAAAAATTTATTTGAATCTCCATAGTTAAGTGAATGCTCAAAATAGTGTTATTGCTTACTCTCTATGTTAAAATCTTCAGAATCAGTGAGCAAAATGGCAATGCTGACTCTGGAACACAAATGTTTTAACATTTTTAAACAGTCTGCTGTATAATCTTCAAGATACAATCGCCTAGTTTCAAAAGCACAGTGGTTATAGATATCCCCATCTGCTCACTGTTTCGCTATTCTGAATGGGCACAGAAGGGGGGATGGATCATCCTTTACAGCATCTAGCTCTAAGGATTGTCTTTCTACGCTCCTTAGGTATACAGACCTGATTTGGATTCCTCTCTGGAACCTGACAGCTAAAGAATAACTACCTTTTATGTGCAAAATTCTACTTTTATGTTAGCTCTGAGATTCTTTTCTTTTCCGTTACCTGGATGAGATATGGTTTGGATTGACTCTCTTACCTTGGTCTTGGTCTACCTACCCAGCATCCAGCCTAGGACTGTCCATTCAAGAGCTGAACAAGACTCAGTCATTTCTGTGTGTGTTTTCTTAAATGGTAGCTGGTAATACCAAGCACACTCTGGTTATATGATAGTTCTGGTTCATGCAAAATTTTCGACTTTTGCAGTTCAAAACCCATGAAACTTGAATAATTCCTCTAGGTGCAAAAAGAGAAAAAAAAAAAAAAGTTTGTTACTCAACACAGCATTTTTACCTCCTGATAAGGTTTTGGTTTTCTCCCAGAAGAGGATGCAAGGATCACAAATTGCACCGTAATTAATCATGCAAGTGCTGCCAAATATTGAGGTGAGCTCATGAGCTTATAAGTTTCGTAACTGTATATAGCTCTTTATGGGAGATATCAGCAAATATATCCCCAAACGGTATTTCTGTGATTGTGTGAAGCTACCTGAAAACCACAAGCTTTTCATAGAATCATAGAATGGCTT
Organism: Anser anser; assembly: GCF_964211835.1. Lineage (NCBI taxonomy): Eukaryota > Metazoa > Chordata > Aves > Anseriformes > Anatidae > Anser > Anser anser. The sequence continues at coordinate 23,600,122 of NC_139724.1, forward strand.
GGGTTGCAAGGGACCTTAAATATCATCTAGTTCCAACCCTCCTGCCATGGGCAGGAACACCCACCACAAGACCAGCTTTCTCAAAAACCTGGTTTTTAACACCTCCAGGGATGGGACATCCATAGCTTCTCTTGCCTGTTTCAGTGACTCACTACCCTCATAGTAAATAATTCTTCCTTATATCTAATCTAAATCTATTTCCTTTTAGTTTAAAACTGTTCCCCCTTGTCCTGCCCAAGGAATAAGCTGCTCTCTTTCTTTTTATAAGCCCCCTTTAAGTACTGAAAGGCTGCAATAAGGCCTTCCTGGAGCCATCTCTTCAGGCTGAATGACCCCTTGCTCTCTCAGCCTTTCTTCATAGGAGAGTTGCTCCATCCCTCTGATCATCTTCATGGTCTTCCTCTGGACCCCGTCTAACAGGCCAACATCCTTCTCGTGCTGGGGGTCCCAGACCTGGATGCAGCACTCCAGGTGGGGCTTCACAAGGGCAGAGCAGAGGGGGACAATCACCTCTGTCAGTCTGCTGGCCACCACTCTGTTAATGCAGCTCTGGATGCAGTTGGTCTTCTGGGCTGCAAGTGTGCGCTGCTGTTAAGAGTGGAATATAAAAGTGGAATTTCCCCTCTTTAAGATGTCACTTTAAATGAATGTTTTTCATGCTGATGAGCACCTATGCTCTAAAAATCAGAACCTCTGTAATGTTTTTTGTTGAATCACTAGCAAATCATCATCATCATCATCATCATCATCATCATCATAATGATAATAATAAAAACTTCTTTCACTGTGTGAGGTGAATTGCAAAAAAAAAAAAAAATAGAAAAAAAAAGAAAAAAAGTCATAGCTACCATGATACAATGGTATCTGTATAAAATATTTAAAAACAATTGGTCATAATTTTGATTTTCAATTTGTCATAGACCTCTTAACCTTCTATAACACATTGTGCTTGAGGAGTAAGGCCATTAGTCTAATAACTATAATTAGTCATAATTATCCTAATAGGGGATATTAGTTAATGAAATCTCATATCAATGTTCTTAATAGATTTAATTAATGCAATATTTAAGTCAGCTTGAAAAATAGGCATTTTGCAATGAACCTAATTTTTAATGACTTACCAAAGAAGTATTAATTTAATAAAAGTTGCCAAAATATACACAATTTCTCAATGTGCCATAAATTCACCTTTTACCAGTCAAAGTAACATGAGAGAATATGAAGACCTTTATACCTCTCTCATTTACTTTTGCTGCAAAGTATTTTTAAACATCCATGGTTTTTCTAATGATTCATTTTTCTTCTCAACTTCTTGATTTTATTACTACCCTAACAAGTGATTCAAATGTTATTCAGTCACTAGTGTCTTTCCCTCACTTATGATCCTTTCTGGGAGAAGGCCAATAAAACAAGCTGAAAATTTCCAAAACAAGAAGGAGATTACAATAAGGAAAGAATACCTATGTGATATTGCCTCTCAACAGCTCTGGACTCAGGGAATTCATGTTTGCATTTACGTAATAAGCACTTAAAAGATATTAGCACTTGTTGAATTCTAAGTGCTAATTGAATGTTTATGTTGAATTTATCACAGAAAACCACAAAGATTTAAAAAATACTTTTGTTTACTGGTTTCAAAGACCTTATGCTGATATAATCAGGCTTTCTGTCTAAATCTATTAAATTCTTTGTTCTATTTTATGTAGAGGCTGAGCTTTGCTACTGTTTTCACAACTCAGGGCCTAAAGCAAAGTACAAAATCTGCTTTGGAATTACGGAAATATCCTTACCTGTGAACAGATGCAGTTCTAACAGTGGGGGACCATTCTCACCAGAATTTAATAATCCTCAGTAAAATCTTTTCAAGTCTTACTCCCCATCTATGCTAATCATGATGATGTCCATACCCAGCCTGACACCACAGCACATTAGCACTGGAAATATAACTTGCCAATGTATCAGCCCTCAAGAGGAGATCTGCAACAGCTAAAAGGATTTAGAGTCCTATTTTTAAACATAAACAAAAGTTTTAAAAAGTGATAGAATCTCCAGGAAAAAGAATATATACATATATGTACATTGCAGAGGAAAAGGAAGTTTTCATTGTTCTGAGTACCAGATTGAAGGCTCTTGCAAGCTTTGTTTTCTCCCTGAAGACAAAGAAAAATTGATAGGAGTCTTTCATCCTTTGAGCCTCACTGCCAAAGGGCCACAGATGCTTAGTCTGCCTGTCCCTGCTGAAAGCAGCAAATGGTCCAGGAACTTGGACCATTCATGTAAAAACTGAAACTGATAGCAGCCTTCTAGGTGATCAACCAGGGACCCATCATTTTCACTCTTCCCACCAGAAAAAAAGGTTCCTTAGAAAAAAAAGATATTTCCTATCAGACATTTGATCTAACAGAAAACAGTATCAGCTACCGATAAGCTTTTAAGACCCCCGCATGAACTTTGAACTAAATTAATTTAAATGTTAGCACACTATTGTTGTCTGTAGGTTACACTGTCCAGAATAAAACTTCCAAAAACACCTAAGTGTTTTATAAGCGAAACTGTTTTCAGCAATGACTTAAGCTTTTATTATTTAGATTCTTTGGAAATTTATAGTTTTCAAATCTTTGATGCTAAAAATAAAATACAAAAATGAAAAAAATAAAAAATTAAAAACACAACCAGGAGTTGAGGTTGTTAAACTTTCTACAAAGAAGGTTATGTTGAAAAAGTTTGTTTTTAAGAGACTGACTGTTCCATTTGAGTAGATTGATATGGATTGATCTTGTCTTGCAGCCGCTCTTTTGCTTTCTTTATGATTGTTTTATATCCTGAGAAAACTGCTACAGGGAAGCTGGTAAGCATGTAGTTTCTTCTCCTCGCCAGCCACACATTCCCATCCGTTCTCTTATGCCAGCTTTTGAGCTCACGTGGTTGTATCATTAGTTAAATAAGGAGATGATGCATTGGAAGTTGATCTTTGGTTGCTTCTTTTTTTTTCTTTGGTTCATTTGCAGCTCTGTCAGCTTATTGAGGACATGGAATTGAATCTGTGTCAGGATGAGGAGTGTGGAACTGCCCCACCTGCTCCCATTTCATGCACTAGAAATAAAATGTGTCAGGGAAAGAAAAGGAAAGCTACTAAAATTCAGATTCAAAATTCACATCTGGCTTCTTTTTCTACTCTGTACTACAGCAAATTATCCCATCTTAAAAACTGGAAGATTTGGTCTGTCCAAAGAAGCAGAAGGTTCAGTTTGATGTAAATCATGCATATAAATCTTTATTTTCAGTATCTATTACTTGTTTTATTTATTTATTTATTTTACCCTACATGGTTACAATTCACTGTAGGTTAAAGAATCAGGAATTAAGTCTCTAAACCATCCTCATCCCTTCCGAAGCCTTCCCTTTTGTAAGCAATATATATCTAAATTCAAAGGTGATGAATAAGGTGGTATAAGTAGATGTAAGGCTACATGCTGTTATAATTAACATGTTGGAGAGCCATAATTAATTCTTTTTTTTATACATTTCATGAGAGTTTCCTTGAAGAAGGTTAAACATCATAGTGTTATACACCTTATTAAAAACTAAAAGTTCCAGTGGGTTATCAACAGAACGGATTCTTTGCTATACATTTTGACTTTTTTTTTTTTTTAATTACTGAATGACTAAGTATAGTTACTCAGAATTCAAAAAGGCATTCTTAAACTTTCTTAACCTATCACAAACCTAACAACAATATGCACTAAAGATCTGTTCTAGCTACCAGGCAGAGATTCAGGAAAAATGAAGTTTGTTTTGGACACATTTCTTTTTGTTTCTTTCTTGCATGCTGTTATCCGGTGCAGAAAGCAATCTCAAAGTTACTGTATGTAAGAAGTATCCTAACCCTATTTTGAGACTCTCAGCAGGACTTCAGAAGGATTTAAGGCTGGGCATTGAGAAAATAACCCTACCCAAAGGGAAGTTTTTAGTAATTATTGTCATCCTGGAATTTTAAAAAACAATACATGATAATGAAGAAGGCTTTAAAATATTGCCCTGGTCATTGTTAATTCCTCTGGTATTTATGGTAATAATGGTACTTGTGATGAACTGGTTTCTCACTAATGTGAATGCTTCTGGAATTCCACATTAATTTGTAACACTATATTAAAGTGTTACTCAAGAAGCATACTATACATTATGTTTTTAAAGGTTTATAAACTCTTTAAAAACAAAGACCTTGGAAAAACAAACAAACAAACAAACTTTTTTTAATATATTATTTATTTTTGATTAAACCCATAATTTCTGCAGAGATTTAACTATGATGAAAATTGACAAGATTGAAGGGAATAAGCTGAGGCTCTTGTCACAGGAAGTATGTTCACAGAGAGAAGGAAAATCTTGTACTCTTCAAACGTATTTGCTTAAATTATTTTTGCTTTTGTTTACCCCTAGTGACAACTGCCAGATTAATGCCACGGGAATTTAAAAATTATGAGTTTATTCAGTACATTTAGAGTGCCAGGTTCTGGTAATGTTGACTGTATCTGATTGAAACACAGATTTATAATGAGAGTTGGGCAATTCAATTTCTGTATGTTTTGGTGTACCTCTGATGCTGCATCTGTTTATGGAATCATCACTCTACTATCTTTACTAATGATCAGAGTGTTAGAGATGTATTAGTCTGTTACATTCACAGCATGTAAATTTTTGGGAAACAAATATTTAAACCATAACCCTTCAAACTCCTTAAATTAGCTGTGTGGTTTGTTTCTTTTTCCTGCTTCAACTGCCTGTTGCACCTAGGCCTTAGCATCTTCCATGCAGGTGAAAGGCCAAATCCAAAGCAGATATGTGGTTTGCTTTGCATTTTTCAATGCTTCTTTCAAAGTTCTGGCAAGTGCTGAGAACTTCCATTCACACCTCGTCAGGACGGGACTACTGCTCTGTATTATTTCCACTGGCAGCAAGGCTGACGTAAATGACTCCAGTATCCTGCCACTCATTCTCCCTTCAGAACTGCCTGGTGAATTTGTATTACTTGAAGCACATTTTTGCAGTGTTAATATCAGCACAGCTGATGGGAAGTCACAGGAATGAAAATCATCAGCAAGAGGAGACAGGAAGATGCTTAAGTCAACTTTGCTGCCTAGGAGAAATGGAAAGACTGGTCTTAAGTTTATGTGCCAGTTAAATTTATAGAAGGCTCAAACAAAATGGGATTTAAGTTGTACATAGACTTCTGTGCACAGGTATTTGTGCTCTGCCAAAACAAAACAAAACAAAAACAACTGGTAAATACTCATTCAAACATTAGTATTTTCACAACTTTTTATTTTCACTTTTTGCAAGCACTGGAGTTTGTGAACTTTATTATGCTAAAATACACATGAAAACCAATGAGAAAAATCAAATGAGCTTTGTTAAGCTCGAACTCTCTGTTATTCTAGACAGAGCACAGCTGGAAATCCTTTGAGCTTTGCTGGCTATTCCTCTGGAATAAAGAATGTGTCCCCCCCCCGCCCCCCCCCCCCGCATTCTCTTCATTGTTGCTATGTGCCTCTGAATCCTGGATACTAGACTGTCTCCTCTGAGCAACAGGCAAACAGACATGGCTCAATGTAAGCCTAAATGCTGCCAGTATCACACAGCTGCAAAACTCTGTTTCGCAACCCTTTCTTCATACACTGCCTGCTTAACCAGCCGCAGCTGAGGTTACCTATCACATTAATGGGATTGTGTGTAGAAAGAAGACATGAGATGCAGGGGAAATAAAATAGTGAGAGGAATGATTCTTTGCAAAAAGGAAGATTCCTTCATATCTTGTATGTGTTTTGTGGTACTAAAATATTTCCCTGTAGAGGAAAACTTTATATCGACCAGTAAGCATATACTTCAAAAAACAAAAGCAAGAAGCAACAAAAAATCTTTAACCTGACAGACAACTGCCTAGAAGCAACCGTATGAAAATACCCTCACAAAGCAGAAAGTGAAAAAAAGCTGGTAAACATATCTCAAAGGGCAGCTCTCCTGAATTGCCTGTGTTTCCTACATACTTATGTTGCCAGCTCTACAGCAAAACTTCCAGGAGGAAAGGAAACTTTTAACATAGCTTTCCAAAATGAATGTGACTATTACTTACTATTTCAAGAGATGTTTTCAATGTCCATAATGATGCTGAGATTTTTTATTTTCATATTCCTTCCCCATTTCCCCACAACTGCTTCAGTGAGGTATTAACTCTCTTTCCCTTCAGGTTTTTATTCTTAGTAAGTTTGATAAGCCTAACATTTCAGCATTTATTGCATTTGTATTATAATTTTTTGTTTGTAAACAAAATGGATTTTACAGTATTTTGCATTTTAATTTAAAATACCATGACTGCCTATCAAACTTTTAAAATTTGCTTTGAAAGTATGTCAAAATTAGCATTTGTATTTAACACTTCACTGTGCTGGTAATAATCAGTGGAACAAAATTGTAAACCACAGAAACTCATCTTTTATGGCTGGATAATTCCATCAGGAGGGAACAAAAATAGGTTGTTCTCTTCTTTAATAGGCTTTGAGATGCATCTGTCTTACAATAGACATCAAACCTCACCAGCCATATTAAAAATTATTTATATTGTCATGAGTTAGTTCTTTGAAATATGGCTTTTAGAGACCATAAAATTGTTTGTTTGTTTTTCTTCCTTACAGGAAATTTTCAGCCTTAACAGACTGCATAGGATATGATTAAAATATTGGAAATGCCAAGACAAATTTGTAATAATTAGTTTCATTAATTCAGATAAATATTATCACTGTAAGATTAGTAGGGAAGTAGGGGAGGTAATCCTTATAATAATAATAAATAATGAAGTAGTGTAAATAGATTTAAACTATCTGAATTTTCCTAAACCAGAGCATGAGGAAAGGAGAGTTTGGGGCTGTATTGCACCTTTATGAACACTGTCTTGTTTCTGCAATTCATGGATGTTCTAAAGCTGAGTATTAGTAGTGAATAAGGCTCAGAAAATATTTATTGTCTCAGTGTGAAGCATTTTTAGCCCAGAAATGCTATCTTTCAAAGATATATGTAAACTCAGCATTATGTAACAACATCTTTGGAATAACCATATAGCTAAATATTGATTATGGCTCTAGATCTCATCTTTGAAATGAATGTCTTGATATAGAACAATCAGTGAAGTCAGAGGTCAAAAATGCATCTTCTCTTGTATTTTTTCATTTGAGAAATTAGAGCATGAAAAGAAAAGGAGAATGTCAGGGATAGAGGGCAGAAACAAGATTGTTGCTTCTGCAGAAAATACATAGGAGGTGTAGTACGCATAAAGAGGTATTGAAGAGCCTCACTCAGCTCCTCATAAAGTCCCATGACCACACCAGATGGAGTTAGAGATCGGATGAAATTCAAGATAATCTAACCAATGTACTTGTTGATTCATTACTATTATGAGTGATTCTTCATATTCATCGTTAAACTCTAGATGATAGTAATTTTCCATTTCTGTCCATGACACCTTTCTAGAATTGTTTTTCTCTTGTCTCTGATGTTTCTGTTTAAAATATTACCTGACTGTCCATAGTTGTATATTGTCTCTTTTAAGCATGTAGTAAATCCAAGTCATCTTTCAAATTGGATATCGTTGCAAAGGTTTTTCCTTGTCATACTTTTCAAAAATAGGCTTTTCTGTATAATTCTTAGTCTGTAATTATAATCTGTAAATTGTGTTTAATATTCTGTTTCAACTCCCAAATTGAAATTATTAATAGAAATATTAAATATTGTTAATTAATTCAACAGCCCAACAAGATTACAGATTCAGAAAGGCCAGAATTCAGTAAGGAATGAGCATTTGTTTGTTTTCTCAAGACCTCAGTAATGCTGGCTTTCAATACTGCAAGGCCTGATCCCCTATTGGCACTTGTATCACTACGAAATGAATGTAACGCACTATCAAATTCAAACTTAACTGGCAATCTTAGTAGTGACTTTCCTATGCTGTTATGTAGTAACCTGGCACAGAATTTGGCATTGAAGATCAGAGTCTCCTGAGCCTCAAACTGGGGCTTTCTGTAAGGCTGAAGAAAAGGGACTGCTTTCTCAGAAAGGCCTTAGCTTAGTGATTATTCAACCAAGCTACATGAGCTCTGTCAGTTGATGGAGACCAGGAAGTGAATTTCTCTCCTACACTGTTGATCCAGGCTAAATATGGACTGGCTTTGTCATGGAATGCAAAAAAAAAAAAAAAAAAAAAAAAAGCCAGGTTACTGGCAACACAGGGCTATGTTAAGTAAATCTCCTATTCTTCTGTCTTTTTGTCTTCCTCATTTCCCTTCTCCTCATGCAGCTTATGCCAGCAGAGATTGTTTTGTGAGTCTTTAAATTCAGTTCGGTTTGATCACTTCTTTGCAAACCTATTCCAGGCACTTGGCTGATGACAGTCATGAATGTGTTGACTGTGAAATGGTTTAGTCTCTAAACATAGCCTCTCTAGAACTGTTGGTTTTGGAAATGATTTTTAGTACAACAGATGACTAGGGAAGGTAAGAGCCACTTTATGCAAAGTTCTCCTTTATTACACACCTTTTGAATATTTGTTCTGCAAATATTACATCTGATGCCAAGTCCTCTATGACACTTTGTTGCTGCTGTTCAAGAGAAATACTGTTATAGATGAAATCAAATGGAAGCAAATGTGATATCTGCTATTTATTTGAAAGAAGAAGAAAAAAAAATGCCTCTGGAATGAACTAATTCATTTCTAGCTTGAGAGGGAAATTTTAATATTTTGTTTTTTTGTTTGATTGATTTTTCATCTCTGACAGGCAAGGGAACACGGCATATAAAAGTCAATAGAAGCTTCCTTGGAGACTCCAGTATCTTTCAGGTACAATAGATGGAATATTTTCTAAATTGAATGTTTTTCGTCACATTAGAAGGACCAGTCAAAAATACAGAATTGAGACTATACCTGTAGGGAGCCATTTTAGAAAAATGTGCAGAAAAACTGTTAATGCATGAGTCTGAGAGTTGGTAATGCATGTTATGGAGGAGAATCTAACATCAAGTTTTTAGATACAAGTGGCTAGCCAAGAACTCAGGTACAGTGTGGGGCCCATTTCTAGTACTGAACTCATGACTCTGAAATATATATTCTTCTATACATTTTGAAAATGTTAAAACATAAAATATGGAGAGTTTTTTTTTTTTTTTAACATTTGAATAACTGCTTACTCCTTATAAGATGCCTTATAATATGCTTGACATATGAGCTTGTTTAATACCACTGAGATGTGTGCATAATCAACTCAATGACTTTTTTTTTTAAAATTGCTAGTAATTTTTGATGCCTTGCCTGAGCTCCTTAAGAGAGATTCATTTCTTTAGAGAGAAGTAAGCATTTCCTTCTTCCCAGGAAATTAGATCTTTATTGAAAAACCTAATTTAGAAAAACCCAATAATTTCTTAAGAATAAACTGTTGATATTGCAAACCAATTGTATTCTATGTACTTTATAAATCTAGTGAAACAAATGATTTAGGTATAATATATTTTTTTAGATAGAAGGATACATATTCCATAATAACAGCTGTTTGAGATCACAGCTTCTACCATAATACAGAATCAAACTAAATATAACAACTTGTATGAAGAGCCATAGCTTCTTCGATTGTCAATAATCTTTGTAATTAAACATTGCTTTTATATTGAAAGACTAATATTATTTTTTTAAAGTTGCTTCTTCATAATTCTAGGATTATTTTGCTGTGGCTTGCTGCACTTAGCTGTTAAAATCAAGGGAACATGGTGAACTGTACATCAAATAAGAAAAAACAAAACAAAACAAAACAAAAAAACCCACACTGATCACCTTGTGAACTTTTCCATGCATCAATATTCTACTGGATCAAAAAGTAAATGTGATTGCTGTTTTCAGTTTCAGAAACTCCTTTGACTCCATGACCAATCCAAATATGACTAGTAAATAAATTCATGAGAAATTTACTTGTTAGAAGAAATCACTGCAATGTGGTTTTGATTCATAATATGAAATGTTAATAAATGTTAATATTTCCAATAAAAAATAAGTGGAAAATATTTGTTGCATTTAATTTAGCATTTCAGAGTGTGTTGCAACTGCTGATACTGGTTTAAATCGACTTTCAGATAATGGAATTAGAAAACTACTTAATTCTGATTACAAAATGAGAAACCTTACAGTCTAATGAATTTTTAATAAAGCTTCTGTGTATCATTGTCTGGGCTTGCTCCTTAACACATGAGATGGAGATAACATTCCATTTGTTTCCTTGTTTCAGGGAAATGATAATAAATCATCCAAATATTTACATTTCCACATTACTCTCCTAAGATTGAGTTCTTGAACATGTAGGACCAAATTCTTCTCTTAGACCTCTATATTTAAGAATTTGATTCATGATGTCTTACTTTGTTCTTCAGAAAAACATGTTCATTTCCTAAACCACAGGCATAAAATGTCAAAGAGTACTAAATAGTTAGAGTGGACTTAGATGTTTCAACATCATCTGTCTAAAATATAGGTATGTAGGAGTTTGTTTCAGCTGAATGAAAACAATGAAACAACAAAAACTATCTTTCCTTGTATTAACAATGAAAGATAAAGAACAATTCATCTGTTAAATATATATATATATGCATATCTTTTATATACCACTTCTGACTCACTTGGTATGTTCTGAATTGCATTAAAAAGCAGGGTATCTATTTCTAGATATTGGAAGTAAGAGGAGTAGGATACTGTGAGCTATGAAAAAAAGAAATAAGTAAAGCTTCATGTCCTCTCCCTATTCAAGTACCCATGGTGAAACCAGTTAAAATATATTGCTTTGGGGGGACTTTTTAGAAAAGTATAGAGAATGCATATTTGATATTTGACTTCATTATTTTACTCAGGTCTGTTTCAGAAGGTAAAACATTGCTACTGTTACTGATAACACTAACAGTCACAAGTATTGAATTACAAATCTGTACCTTTATGATATTGTTCTGGGGGAGTTGTCTATTTATTAATCAAACCTGTTATTTTTTTGTGTTATAACCACAAGGAAACCATAATGTCTGCTTAATATTTACTTAAAGAGGATAAAGCTATTGCTTTTGCTCTTGCTTTATGGTTTCTGAGCCCTTGCATTTCTATTCCAAAACTGTTTTAAATGTGAAAGTACTCAATGCTCAGCAAAGAAATTAATTAAAGGGAATGTAAATATAGCTAAGGTTTCTTCTCCCTTTTCCTATCTTGCCCTACTGAATTTTTGTTGTGCCTTTATTTCAAGACGCTGACTGAATGGCTGTGAACTCTGATGTTTGATAACTCAGAGAATTCTGGTTGATGGGTTGATGTTATGGAGTTATTTTTATGAAAGTTTTTTTTTCTTTCTGTTAACGTCTATCTAATAGAAATGTTTTAAGTGTAACAGGATGATGCAAGATCTTATTTTCTGTTGCTGAGAGAATATAGTAGGAGAAAGTAATACCTGAAGGCTATTTTTCCCTTATGCCTGCAGTAAAGGAGATTAGAATAATATAAAATTAAAGAAATCGGACACCAGAAAAAGGGCATTAGAGAAGGGGTCAGAAAGGCACAGAGGAAGGTTTAGGAAGAAAACAAGAAAAATACAGAATGACTTTCCTAGAAGTGTGGATGAGGGTGATCGCAAATCAGCAAAAGTGAATCAAGGGTTATTCAACATATGTACACAAAGTTCTTGTATAACTGAAAATAACTCAGGACTCACACCTAGAACCAGAATTAAGAGAAATCTGAAACAAGGTAATGTATGGAGAATTAATTCAACACAGGTGTACTTCTTGTACTACCACATAAAGAAGAATGAAGATTTAAAATTTGCAGTTTATGCTATATTATATGTTGTACCTCTCAAATATCTCTTAAAAACTAGTGTTAAGCCCAGATCTAGAATTCTGTCAAAATGTGTTTAGAGGTCTGTTAGCAGTCATTATTAATTCTGGCTGTTAAGGGTTGCATTTCCATTAAGAAGTAACAAACAGGGCACCTGTGCCTAGGAGTGTGTCACAGAAGACAAAGAGTGAAACCCTACTGATGCCTACTGCTCAAGGTATGGCAAGGCATTCATGGTATGTCTCAGCTGTGGAGCATCTATACAGACTAGTTTTGCCACCTACCAGGTAAAGATGCCGTGTGCCCCATCACCTTCAGGGGAAGTCGCCTACACTGTCTATGTCAAACTCATAAGAAAGTAATGAGAAACTTGGTGCTAAAGTGAAAGGGAAAGAAAAAAAAGGGAAGAAGAAAAACCTCTTTTGTGTTTTTTAGGTTGGGTAGTGGTACAATGCAATATTTCTAGAGACATCAGCACCCAAAGGTGATAAGCATTTTGAGGAATTTCTTCTCTGTCTTCTCCATCCCTCAATAGAGAAAGACAAGAAGGATGAGAGGTTGACCTCAACTACAAAATTATCCACCTCAGTCCTTTCAAGTGGAACTTTATTAAATTCTGTCAGCAGGAATCAGGTCCTTGGCATAGCACGTAATTTTTTCTCCAAGTCCTAAAAGAGATAGCATGCCCTATTACCATTGAAATGGGACTTCAGCTAGATATGTGCCCAGTGATTAATGTTGCTCAGCTTAAGCCTGTGTTGACATTGGTCAGCCTGCTGCACTTCATAGTAAAACCTGTGGGAAAACAGAATATATTTTATTGCCATGCAGATATATATGGTGAAAAAAATCAGAATTTTTCGGTGCATACTAGTCTTTCAGCTTTGGAATAGAAATTTCCAACTTCTAAACAGCAGCTATTCTTATACAGTTTGAGAACAAAAACTCTGAATTTAACTTGACCACATTAATCAGCGCTAATATGAAAACAAATTATTGGTAGACTGGTAGGAAGAAGCTATAAAACGGTTAGCTTTTGTGGAACCTGGAGAGATTCTCTTTTATCTGGGAAAAATTATAACGTCATAAAACTGATATTTCCACTGATGTCAATAATTTTTAATGGAGTGTGAGTTATGAATGTTAGTTCCTGGGCTTGTCTTCTGAGCTACTTCTGTAGATCTCCCTTGAGACTTCTGGACTGAGAAGTCAAAGATAAAACATTGTTTGTGAAAAATGTTCTTCAAGTAGTAACTGGACATCTCTGCAGTTTACTGATTGTGCATTTCTATTTTGGTGCGTTATGTTTGAATTATTTAATCCCTTTAATTTCTAGAGAGGCCTTTAATGAACCAGATTAAAATATATTGCATTTTGGAATGTGTAGTGTAGGATTCATGTATTTTCATCCACCAGTTTCATCATGGTTGTTGTTGGTCCTCAGCAAGATTTTTTTCTGCCGATGAGATTAACAAGGCTGGGAGTTGTGAAAAGATTGGGAAAGTATGGATTGTAACTGCTCAGATGTTTTTCTGTGCAGGTTTCAGTAACAGTAGTGATAGGGTCTGCATAATTTTGAATATGAGTATAAATTTATGTTGAAAAAATGCTCAAGCTACTTTATCACTACATTTTTTTTGAGGTATAGTTACTATAACAACTGCTACTAGATTGTAACAATGCACACTAACACCAAAAATCAATATAAAGCTAAGGGAGATAATTTATTTAGTGTTAAAAGCTTTGGAAATTTCAAGAAAAAGTTTGTCTATCTGAGAAGTGGTGCTCCAAAGACACCAGATTTGACTTCACTATTAATGAGCATGTTTTCATGAGCTTTCTTCGTTTCTGTTATATGATGTTACATCTCTGGCATTTTAATTTTCATACTAGTTTTCAGAAACTATCTGAAAATATGAGAAACAAATGACATTTATTTTACCATTAACGTTCAGATGACTCCCTGTGGAGTCACCCATTTTCCCTTTTAACGTATTTCCAGAAAAATGTTGTATCCTGTTTATGGTAGCTGTCTGCACCAAATGCAGTATTTTAGCAGGTGCTGCTACAGTGTTAGGATTTTTTTTACAACAATTTGTGCTTTCAAATTCAAGTTAATGATTTTCACAAAGTGCTGACAAAACTCTCCTCCCAGTAAAGGAAATAGTATTTTTGAAAACTTCAGCAAAAGCAAACTAAGACTACGCAGAGGACTATAGCAGTAGCTAAGGTGCTGTACTTAACAAATGAAAAGCCATGAGTGCTGCCCATGTTTCTTACCCATCTGACAGCTGTTCTGTGTCTTAGAACAATGAAGTCATTTTCTTCCTCAAGTTGTTTTTAGTAAAAATTAGGATGCCAGTGAAAACAAGTGCTATAATTGTTGACAGTGTAGTTGCCAAGCTGTAAAAACTTGTTAGAGAAGGGATGAGGTAGTAAAACAGCGTGTAGGTATAGAGATCTATACCAGCGCTCCACAATAAACACTAAGAATGGCAGTGGTTGTATAGAAATATGGAGTTAAGAGGGAGGCACTGGTTTAGTTAATAAATTCTATTTGCTGTTCAGTCCCTTATGTAAAAATGAAAATAATTTAGTGAGGATACATCATGTATTCCTATCATTTTCTCTAGTTCTTCTAGAAATCTCTGCAGCTGCTTAAGTATTACTAAGTGGGAAAAAACAGGCTCTGCATGATTGGCACACAGTCTTAAAGAACTGCCTGGACAAGGCACTGCTGAGAAATCTCTTGTCCATGCTCTTTTTAGCCAGTATCACTCCTTGTCCTTTCTTCTGAAGAAATTAGGTCTGCTGCCACTTCTTTTTCTCCTCCTTTTTTTTTTCTTCTTTCTTCTTGTGTTATGGAGGTGAACCCACCTTTTGCTGCTAAATACTGTTCCTGCTTCACTTCATTCACTTCAGTTTAAAAGAATTGCCTTTTATTTTTATTTATTTATTTTACTACAACTGAGCAGAAAAGTCCTCTGTATTTCTCAGGGTTTGTGTTTCCTTTATAATATGATCTCATATTAATAATACATGTAAGGTTTATTTAAAATATCAACACATCTAGTAGAAAAAGAAAGCAGCAGCTCCAAACAATTCCCCAGCTGAAAGTGGGAATTAAACTACAGCAATAAACCGCATGAAAATAATTCTCACAGGTTAAGGGGAGTATTCACAAGGCAGAGGCTAATCAGGCCTCAGTATCATAACAGAGACACTAATTGCCTAATTTTCAGTGTCGCCAGGCACCTGCACCTCCTACTGAAGTATACATTACTGGCAGAGGAACAACATAATAAGAATGTATGGGGTAGTTTTCCTATAGGATGTGGCATATTTGAAAGCAAGGAAAAAATGTACAACAATAGATAACACTAACAGAAATACTTTAGTCCCAATACATTCTGTTTGCCATTTTATTTTAATTCCTGCTTGTAAAAATGTTTAAAATTCATAATGTTCAATGACCAAGACTGTTTGTCAGAACAGTGAGCTCAGTAAAATGATGTCGAAATTGAAGATAAAACCTATGTCAGTTACCAGTCATATACAAGGAAATGTCAACCAACCCAGCTCAGATTTTTAAAATGCCCTGTGATAAAATGCATAAAAATTTCCATGGAAACACAGACATTTGGCCTTCCAACAAGTAATCTGTATGTTGAAATATCAGCATGTCTTTTTTTTTTTAATAGAAAATTAGTGAAAATTATGCTCATTTTGTGTATAATAAAATAAAATTGGCTTTGATTCCACAGGCGAATCATCTGCTGCAAATAATTCATCTTTTTTCTTCTTTTTTTTCCTCTTTACTATATATCTCTGTAATCATTTTCCAAGTAATTTCAATGAAGTTCAGAAATTGTTCATTTTCATGTCCTTTTGCTGTGATAGATATTTAAATAGAAATATTTAATATTTGTTTATTTTAATTAAAAACTTATATAATATTTTTATTACTTATGCAGCAAGTTGTGGCTTAGCTTGTTGGATACCTTTAAAAGCAAATATATTTCATGCAAATGAAAAGCAATACTCAGTCCAATTACAATGTTTAAACAGTTTTACTATTGGAATTATAATAAAACTAAGAAGTTGTTAGATTAAAATTATGAGTTACATTGTGTTAATTTACAGACACATGAATGATGCCAAAACCTGTTGAAGAATATATAAGGAAAAAAAAAAATCCAAACATAAAAAAACTGCTACTTTTTAAATCCTCCCACCTTCCTCCCTGTTAGTATTTATGTATTATGTGTTTATGTTCTATCTGGATGTGCTAAAATTCATTATATTTACATAAGTAATATTATTGTTTTAATGATAACTCTGGGTAAGAGCTCAAACGTTAAACCACTATTTATTTGTTATTAAGTCTCTTTGGGAATTCTGATAATTTTTTTCTTTTTCTTCCCAAGATGCTATTCAGGATCAGAACATCACTGAACTAGTTGCTGTACACCTCAAAAACAAATTTTTTTCCCAAGGGAAGGGAAGGGAGTGGAAGGGAGTTTACATGTCAACCCAAACTCTTGATCTTGTCTTAATCTACTAACCATTGAATTATTTTACAGTTTTATTCAAGATTATAGCTGAACAGATGTATTTGAAAATATTTGGTTTTGGCACTCCTCAACTTAAGAATAGGTAAGAATTAAAGGTCTTAGATTACATCTTATCTACTTTCCTCAGAACACTGAGATCTTACAGGGGGAGAAACCAAAGACATTAGAAAGGGAGAGCTATGACTGAACTTATACCACTCATTCAAAAGACTGCAAGATCACTTATATCACCTTTGCAAAAAAAAAATTCTGCCTTTTCTCCCCACAGAGGTAGGTGGAAATGGTCCAGAAGTGAATGTAGACTGACTTTGCCCCTTCTGTGCTGCAGAATTTACTGGAAGTTCTCTACAGACTTGTTGCAGTTTATCCCATCCAAAGCCATCAGACGACCACGGAGAGAATATCCATTCCTACACACTAGATCACAAAATTACTCTCTGTTTACTTACAGTTGTAATGCAGATAACTTTGTAAGGAGGGGCTATGAAACTGGTTAAAAAGAATATGAATAAAACACAGATGTTTGGTGAAAGGCAAACCTATTGAACAACCTTTCTGTGAAGATGACCTGTGGGAAACCTGAAAAAGCCCTTAGTGAGAAGTAATATAGGTTACTTACCATATCCCACACACAGAGGATAGAAATTAATAAAAAGTAAAATAAAATTCATACTGCAAACTCCATATAGTC
The DNA here is from genome assembly GCF_964211835.1 of Anser anser. Classification (NCBI taxonomy): domain Eukaryota; kingdom Metazoa; phylum Chordata; class Aves; order Anseriformes; family Anatidae; genus Anser; species Anser anser. The sequence continues at coordinate 23,617,286 of NC_139724.1, forward strand.
ACTTCTAATTCAAAAATGGGTGTATTCTAACTTATCACTTTGTAATAAAGAATTCTTACATCTGGAATGAGAGCAAGTAGCACTCAGTTCCAAAAAGCTGTGATAAGATGGTAGGGAGTCAAAAGAAAATATCTTCCTTTAGTATCAGCATAATAAATAATATACAAAAAGAGCTAAAGGTTATGAAGTTACTATTCCTGATATATATATATATACATATATATGTATATATATATATTGGTGGTTGCTTTGGTTTGATTTTTATTTTAAATGTCTGAAAACATTTCTGCTGTAAAGAAAAGTCATTTAGAGGACAAAAGCTATTTACCTGTTTCTCCCTAGTTACAGCCCACAGGTGGACGTACTTAACACATTCTCAGGCAAGTTATCCTAGTAACTCAAAGGTGTGTTTGAACCCATAAGTACTCACATGATTCCTGAGGCACAGGACAGGGCTTTTTTTTTTTCTTTTTTTTTTAATTTTTTTTTTCCTTTCTTTGAAAACAAACTTCTGTGTATTACAAATCTGTTCTTGTTATGGAACAAAACTATATTTTCAGAGCTTTGTTACTCGGTCTAAAGATGTATTTCAAGCTTAAATAAAGAACATAAGCTTTGAATGGGGTTCATTTTATGCTTATACAAAATAAACTGTTATTTCTCTATCTAGGTTCACAACCTTATGTTATTATTTTCCCTTAAGCTTCATTTTTAATTTAATTATATTGCATGTGATTAATACATAAGGACTAATTGCTTAATGTCTTTTGAGGAAAACATATTAGAAAAGAAGTTGGCTGTAGTCATCCAGAACTGGCTGTATGAGTTAATTGTAGGAGAGACCACTCTAAGGGTCCCAGAGAGACTATTTGGCTTTTGTCTGCTAATAGTTCTGTGATGGTACTGCAGCTCCCACTCCACGAGGGAATAAGAAAATGAAGCTGAGAGCATCTTAACTTATATCACTTTTTCTGTTCCCTACCTACATTCCCAGACTTTGGAGGTAGGGTAATCCACTGACTAAAAAAGGGGCGTCCCATGAGAACAAGGCTTGCTGTCACCACACCAGTGCCAATTGTCAACATATCTCAAGTAGAAGATGTACAGGACTTGCACTCTACAAAATAGTGCAGACTTTTCTCTTTCTTCTCATTTTACAGTCTGTACCCTTCTAATCCTGACAGTGAATGCTGTAACTCTACCACTGCTTGCATTCCTGGAAGAAGAAAGCTTTTTAGTTTACCTATTCTCTTAATTAACCTATAGTCTTCAGCAAAGCTCTGAGTAGCAGAATTCCATTCATTTTCACAGAAAATATGAACAATTACTGTAAATTAACACTATGTAACACCTTTATATACAAATTACAAAAACTGCACAACCTCCAACAAAATAGCATACAAAAAATGCTTTGCAGAAGTTCACAGCACTATACAATACGTTTGCTGTAACTTTAGCAGAAACAGCTACATGACCTTCCATTATTGCTTTTAAGTCATCAGTAGAATTGGCTTGGCCAACTTGCCTTACCTAGCTAGCAAAATAAATGTTTCAGGTCTAAGGTTTAATCTTTCTTGTAACAGAGGCATTCAGTGTGATGCTAACACAAAGTTTGTTGCTCTCACCCATCCTGTCCAAGTGGTTAATTTTTGGACTCTGTCCTGGCTTACTGGACTGGTTTATTAGAGGTGTCCTGGGTAAGTAAATCAGGAGCTTTGCAAGGAAATCTCACTAAACAGACCAGGAATGCTCTAGTACAAATGAATCATACTATTAAAATTAAATGATATATGTTTATTCGATCTGTCAGTGACCACCAGACCAGATTTTTTTTTTCCTAGAAATAAAGCAGAAACAGCTTCCTGTTATATATTTTAGCTTATTTAATAGAAAAATTGTCCAAAGAGAAAAACATCCAGTTTCTGTTCTATTGGCCTTTAGACATGCAGAGTTCAAAACAAATCTACACCTGAGATTTCCCCAAAACACCAGACTCTTTCTCAGGCAGTGAGAGACATGGAAAATTGGAAATACTTTCTCAGTGTTTCTAGTTAGCATTGCTCCACTGTACACAAAAAAGATTTGAGTTACAGACAGCATATACAAGCAAGACCATAGCTTTTATCTGAATGATGTGTTCTGATATCTGCTTCTGGGAATTTTCTCTCTTTATTTCAGAAAGCCATTATGTTACATCATCACAATATCTAACAGGTATTAACAGATATATTTTTCTAAAATTTCTGTGTAGAAATGTGTTGTATCTTCTTTTTACAGAGGGGTAACTGAGGCTAATTAAAACACAGCAAAGGAAAGCAAAACAAAATAAAATGTTCACTAATTTGAAATACTTGTTTTGTGATATGTGGCCAAATTCCTCAGTATAATTAAGGGCTCCTGTATCAAGGTCTCATGTTTGGCACTCAAATAGTGAAGAATATGAAACCATTGAAAAGAATATATTATTATCATATTAGTGTACTCAGCTTCTTAAAGGCGAAGCATTCCATTAAAATTTTATTTTTTTTTGGAAATACAGGTTAAGTCAAAGCATTTTGGATGTGACTTACTAGCAAAACTACTGGGAACTTTGCCCTCAATATCAACTAAGACAAAATGCCATTTATTTCCAGGATGAAATCTATAGTGTGTATATAAAATATCATGGCAAGTAGACTTTTTTATTTTTTATTTATTTATTTATTTTTTAATGCAGGAAAAACTGGCTATGAGATTGTCACTATCTTCCTGTGACAAAAGTCTCATTAACATTTGGAATAATTGCTTTGGATTTCATCACTTATAAATGTGGCCTACTACCCCTTTTCAACCACAGGGCAGAAAGAATTAAGTTTATACTGCGAGTTTTAGATTCAGTTTTTAAAATAAGCTTAAATGTCATAGTCAATTAATACAATTTTTAAAAACTAAAGTTGATATGAATTATTACTTTTCCCAGCCCAGAACATATTACAAATAACTCTAGTCTCCAGGCAAATATTTCTTGAATATCAGAAAATATTTCCTGAAGAAATTTCCCTTAATTTTTGTAGGATGATACGTGCAATACCCTTAACTTAAGCTCTTCTTTTCAGCTTGGCTTTCTCAGAAAGAATTATTGACATTCTTATAGACTGGCAATATTCACTGAATATACAGTAGTGTTTACTTTAAAAAATGAAACTCTTCGATCAAAGAAGGTAGACAGCTAGGACTTTCATCTAAGCCAAAGTCATCTCAATGGGAACTTTCCTGCCGTGCAATGCTCCATATTCTAAATTGTTACCATGCTGTGCTTGTCTTCTTATTTTTAGGTAACAGATGCAGCTCATTGCTTGGAATACAATTTACGGATTTTTATAATAGAGGTATGAATTATTAATCTGCCTTTCAGTTGTAACTTTTTGTGTATTGTAGCTTAGTAAATAATGATCAGGAAGAAATCAACAAGCATGCTATGGTATGCTTCCTAAAGTCAAACAGGTATGAGAACAGAGTTAATGGAGATAGTGGCTAGGTGGAGCATAGGTTTAGTGACCAAAGAAAATATATCCATTTGGTACCTCTTAGGAGCAAGGTGTTTTTTTGAGAAAAAAAAAAAAAATCAGTCTAAAGGCCTTTAGTATCTCCAGAAGAATCAACATAATTCAAGCAGTTTATATCACAATTCTTATGTAGGATTTACATTAAACAATTAATTAAATAAATAAATGGAAATCATACACTCATAACCATTTGAGCAGACGTAATCAGGAAAGATTTAAAATTTTACATTGATTTTTTTTTTTTTTTTGTCCCCATATGTCTCAAGGTAATACTTACTCAGATACTAAAGAACTTCAAATGACATTTGCATTGTTTTCAGTCAATATCATTTGTATAGACTATCACGTGTTATCATTTTTATTTATTTTTCTGGCCTAATAAAAATATATCAGTTTAAGACCTTATCCTTTTTCCTAAAACATTTGTCATGAATTTGTATAAATTTGGATTGTGATAATTTATCTGTAATACCTAAATATTGTTAGATAATATTGTCAGATACTCTGAAAGAATGATGTTTGTTAGTATTACACATGCAAAATTCATTGTGTATGTGCGCACACAGATGTGCAAGATGTGCAAATACTGTTTGTTTGTTTTTTTTTTTTTTGTACAGGCACATTCTAAGAGGAAGAACTCCCTCATAATGTGAGGTCATTAATAACATATCATTAAAGATATTCTGAAAATTGAAAGGAGAAGGAGAAGGAGAAGGAGAAGGAGAAGGAGAAGGAGAAGGAGAAGGAGAAGGAGAAGGAGAAGGAGAAGGAGAAGGAGAAGGAGAAGGAGAAGGAGAAGGAGAAGGAGAAGGAGAAGGAGAGGAGAGGAGAGGAGAGGAGAGGAGAGGAGAGGAGAGGAGAGGAGAGGAGAGGAGAGGAGAGGGAAGGGAAGGGAAGGGAAGGGAAGGGAAGGGAAGGGAAGGGAAGGGAAGGGAAGGGAAGGGAAGGGAAGGGAAGGGAAGGGAAGGGAAGGGAAGGGAAGGGAAGGGAAGGGAAGGGAAGGGAAGGGAAGGGAAGGGAAGGGAAGGGAAGGGAAGGGAAGGGAAGGGAAGGGAAGGGAAGGGAAGGGAAGGGAAGGGAAGGGAAGGGAAGGGAAGGGAAGGGAAGGGAAGGGAAGGAAAGGGAAGGAAAGGAAAGGAAAGGAAAGGAAAGGAAAGGAAAGGAAAGGAAAGGAAAGGAAAGGAAAGAAAAGAAAAGAAAAGAAAAGAAAAGAAAAGAAAAGAAAAGAAAAGAAAAGAAAAGAAAAGAAAAGAAAAGAAAAGAAAAGAAAAGAAAAGAAAAGAAAAGAAAAGAAAAAAGAAAACACAACCCTAACAAAATTAAAACAGAACCTTGGAATATATGGCAAAGAAAAATAGCAAGATTTTCTTGACACCACAAGTCAATTAAAAAATAATGAGATGGAAGAAACATAGAGTTTTCAAAGATTTTCTCTAAGCATCTAAGATATTCCTATAAAGTAATCATAATTAACTATATTTGTTATATAATTTTAGCTAATATAATTTTTATTTACTATCTGTTCCATACCACTCCTCGATTCACCATGGTGTGTGACATTTGAAATACATTATTTTCCTTTGATCTGTTCCATTGACAGCCGTGTGTAAGATCAAAATATCAAAACAAACAAACAAACAAAAAACTGTCATTGGCCTTACTGTCATAGAAGCAAAGTAATGGTCCCACTAGTTTAATCATCACAAAGATAATCAACACTTTTTATCTTCTTTAGAGTTATATAATATCCTTTATCACATTATTTATTATCTCCTAGCATTATTATTTTGTGGTATTTTTACAGACTGTGATATGTAGCATAGACAGATATGTGATGCATCTTTTGTGCAATTAAATGAGCACACTTCAGTTCTGTATGTAAGTACGATGCTTTAACTTCAGTTGACAACATTTTAATAGAGGTTATGATCAAAATTATAAAACATTGCATACTGGATTCAAATTTATGATAGTTTCTGATTGAGACTGAGTGATGATCAGTGAATTCCTTTTCACTTCTGCCCTATATCTAACAGCATATGGGAATCAAAATCATGACAAGCAAGTGATAAAAATGACAATTGGGGCATTCAATTGAGACTTATTGAAGCCAGGTTTTCAACAGTAAAAAAAAAAAAAGATAAAATCAAAGTTTCAAAAGCTGATAAAGTATCAGCAGAACAAGAATAATCCCAGTGACCAGATATCATGACAGACCATATTAAACTATACATTTATAAATTAAGGCTTATAAGATATTGCATATAAAACACTAGGCAGAAGTGGCACTACAATCCTTAAAATCTCTTCTGTCTTTTTGCTAGTCTTACATTCTTGTCGATGTCATGAATAAGATACAATTTTTTGAATGACCCTGAAAATATTTTGGTGTTTAGAGAATTTAAGCTTATATGTTTCCTAATAACAAATGAATAGCTGTTCATAGAATCCTGTCTTCAGGCAAGGACCTTTCAAAGCTGTTTTGCATTTTATTCATTTCACACCAACTGCATCTGATAATCTGTTCCATTATTTGGGGTTAGGAGTGCTTGAATACTCCCATGAGTTTAGAATTCAGATGTGCATACAGGAGTGCGGGTACAAAGTTTGCATACAATACCTTCTGGGAGTTTGTATGAATTTCACTGTGCTAGATAGGTTCAGAGAAAGTTATGGATTTTCTGCATGAAGCTTTCTGGCTTCCTCTTGCAAATCTCTACCAGCAAATTTGGTATCCTTATTAAGCACTAGCAGTATCAAACCATGGATATAGAAAGAGATAACTGAATTCAATGATTGTGGCAGAAGACATACTGAAAGCCTTGAAAACTCTCTCTTTCATACTTAGTATTTTCTCGAGTTGGTATTAGCTTAAGATTTCCTCTCAGCGGAGGATGTTCTCAGCTTCTTCAACAATTACAGATCTGTGAAGCATAGCAGCACTCTGCCCTCACCAATTTCCTTTGACAGATTGTACCACATGAATTGCCATAAATTGCATGAAGTCTAGGCAGAGCTGCTCTTTCAGCTCTCCTTCCTGGAAGTCCATCTCTGTGAAAGAGCAATCCACAACCACCTTTTACTTCCATCTTCAGCTGGCCACTCTCTGAGTTTGTTTTGCGACCATGAAATGCTATAAGGTAGATTTAATGAATAATAAGAACTCACAGAAGTTCTCTCATTAGTCACAAACAGGCATTGCTTTCACACAGATGCCACAAGCAGTTACAGCCTCCGAGTAAAAGAAAGATGCTAGACTGTCCTTTATGACATGGAAGTAGCTCCTAGCTGGGCTGTTGAGAATCCAGACAGCAAAAACCTTATGCTATGATTTTAATTAAGTGCTGCTTTCATTTCAAAATCCTAGCAAGCAGCAGAAGCAGCAATGCAGACTTTCTTCTGATAGGCTATTGGCTTCACAAGCTCAGGAAAATATTGTGAAATTATAGCAACATCTATCTATCTATCTATCTATCTATCTATCTATCTATCTATCCATCCTTTCTTTCTTTCTTTCTTTCTTTCTTTCTTTCTTTCTTTCTTTCTTTCTTTCTATTTATTTATTTGCCCGGTTTATGTTGTTTCAATACAATGCAGTACCTGTCATGAAATGTAGAAGTTACAAACCAAGTGAAAGAGCCTTTAGACCTTTCTAATCAATATTTAATAGTTACCTTTAGCTCAGAAAAAAGAGCTCTTCAATTTATGTATTGGTCTACAGAATAAATAAATAAATAATTTTCCTTAATAATCTGTTTCATTGGAATTAATTTTCTGTTAACCTCACCAAGATTCTCTGCAAGATTTTGTGATTTTGCACATGGATGTGACAATAATAGTTCCCCAACTAGTTATTTCATTAAAAATACACATGAAATCTAAACAAAAATTGCATTAAAAGCTGCACAAAGAAAGGTATAAAATGATGCAGAGGAGCTTCTAATTGCTAACACATTCAACAGACTGCAGATGGAAAGAACAGCAGACTTTGTTCATGATGCATAGCTGCTCTGTTCCTTCCCTTTCCTCTGAGAAAAACTTAGCTCTCAGAATGAATATACCAGGCAACCAAGTACATACCAAATATTGCTTTTTTAGACCAACTTTTTTCCTTTCTTAATTGTCCACAATATTTCACCTATCAATACCCTAAATTTCCTCAGAGATAAAAAGAAACCATCTAAACAGTATGCTCCCCCCACAGTAAAAATAGTAACCACAGTATACCATTAGAGCAAACAGAGCCCTATTTATTCATTTCACACTTGGTTTCTGGAGGAGACTGGTTTGTTTCTGTCCCTGGAGGAAGTGCCTGGTATGAGGTTTGAAACGTCAGGGATAATTAAGACAAACTGTGCTTTTTTACCCCAACAAAAGAAATATATCTCTTAAAATAACTCCCTACTGAAATCTCTGAAAAAAAAACCAGCCCAGCATTGTTGAGGTAGCTTAAAATGCTAAATCAATTGTCAGCATTAGCAAGGCTCTGAACTGGAGCATCTTACAGTTTCATTGCCATCCAGCAGCTACTGTGCTACCAGCAGGTACAACTACAGATAGAATGCTGAATAGCTGAATAGCCAGATGTGAAAGCACCAGTACGGGGATCAAATAAAAAGACATATAGCAAAGATGTTTATGTCTCAGAAGCTGCAAGTATAATTACTGTAAGGCCAAAGTTTAAACCTCAGAGGCATTCATCATCATGTCTCATTCAGCCATTGTAATGTCAGTAGGCTTTAAGCAGTGTTTGAGTTCATGTCCACTTAAGAATTGTGCAAATTACTGTATCTTCTGTACAGTCAGTTCCCAACAGCACCATAAAAACATCTCTAAGAAATACTGAGCAACATTCTCTGCCAAACTGAATTGTTATCAGACCTTGGCTTCATGTCTGTCCGTCAAGTTTTAAGACAGGAAGATAACAATTTTTCCCCATATAGTTGCTCATTAAACCATCTTCAAGTCACTGAACAAACTAAAACATCTGATTTTTTTTTTTTTTTAAATGGTTCTCATCACACTGGGTTATTACACTGGTTTGAGCTTCAATCTGGCACTGCTCAGTCCTCCAGCAATAATAAATAGAACTTGGATTCTAGGCTTTATAGTCTTCTCTGAATTAACAATGTGATGTTAATCCCCTTATGACGTTTTCTTCAGTGCAAATAGTATTTGCCTCTAGTTTTGTGGGTATTTTTCCTTAATGCTTAAACATTTCCATGAATCAATGTTTTATATTGAACATATTTTTCTTTACATTTTAGGTATTTTTTCATTTTCACAGTCAACATTTCTTCTTGCTTTTATACCTATTCTTTTGGACTACATTATTAAATCTGAACAAGGTTTAGGGACACATTGATGGTGATGATATAGAGTTTTATTTATATTTATTTTAAAATAGCTTTTATGTGATAGAATGAATTTTTTTAGAACATTAAAAACATAGTTTCAAAAGGTTAGAATAACAAGTTTGATTTGGAGTCCTTCCAATGAGTAAATATGGAAGAATAACTGTTGTGATTTAACCCCAGCAGGTAGCTCAGCACCACCCAGCTGCTCGCTCACTCTCCCCAGGTGGGGGGGGGGGAGAAAACTGGAAATGTAAAAGTGCAAGAACAATGGGTTGAGATAAAGACAGTTTATTAAGCAAAGCAAAAGCCATGCATGCAAGCACAGCAAAGAAAGGAATTCATTTGCTATTTCCCATTGGCAGATGTTCAGCCACTCCCAGGAAACTGAGGCTCATAATGCTTTAGAGTTTCTTGGGAAGACAAACGCCATCACTATGAAGATTCCCCCCTTCCTTCTCCTTTGCCCCAGCTGTTATTGTTGAGCATGATGCTAGGTGGTATGGGGCATCCCTTTGGCCAGCCTGGGTCACATGTCCTGTCTGTGTCCCCTCCCAGCTCCTGGTGCGCCCCCAGCCTCCTCGCTAGCAGGGCAGCTTGATGAGCTGAAAAGTCCTTGGCTCTGTGTAAACACTCCTCTGCAACAAGTGAAAATATTGGTGTGCTGTCTTGGTTTTGTCTGGGATAGAGTTAATTTCCTTCACACAGGCTTGTACAATGCTGTATTTTTGATTTTTGATGCAAAGAGTGGTGATAACACACAAATGTTTTAGTTGCAGTAAAATCATACACAGGATGTTAAAAACCTGTTACTATCATATGAGCAGTAGATTTGTTTATAGTTTTAAGAGATAACTTATCAGAACACTTCTATGCAAAATGAATGAAAACTGGATGGAAACCATTAAAATTATTATGGCAAAACTGTGTTAACATATTTTGTAATGGTGCTGACATAAAGGACTGTTGGAAGGATATTCACAGTGAACTTAGGTTCAAAATCTGGAAGTGCTCAAAAACTGTTGAATGCTTCCTTCATGCATCTTCAGTTACAGTGTAATCTACAGTGCTGTTGGGGGTGACAAGAATACCTCTGAGATGCAGAGACTCAGGGATTTAGACCAGGAATCACAGTAATAATTGTACTGTGTTCAGAGCTCATCTAAGAAAGCTGGTAGGAAAATGTTGAAAAGAGGTCTGGCCCCTCTTTTGTTGTCCCTTTTCTCTCTTTATAATATAGGTGTTTCTGCCAGCGAATATGGCAGTGCTGTCCTTTCCCCTCTTTTGATTGTACAATAGTTCTAGAAAGGTGGTGAAGAGTGAGAGAGCTGATCCTGATTCTTCACATCCTGTCTGACTGCTTTACTCTTGCCTTTATAGAAGAATAGGGGCATGACCACCACCATTATTTTTCTCTTCAGCAGTTGTATTTTTAGAAAAAGAAGGGATCTGTTTATCTGACAGTTCTCTCAGGCTAGATATACTCTGAAGATACCAGCTGGAACAGGTTCCTACTCTAGCAAAGAAACTACCAAATTATGTATCCTAGAGAAATTTAGATGTGCTCAATATTGAACTGTTCAATTATGTCAAGCCTTAGGCACTTCAGGGCTTCTCCTAAAATAGAACTCTAGGACATGAAATACCTGAAGGCCTAGCATAGACATGCCTTAGAACATTAAATCCCTACACCAAGATGGCAGCTGAATGAGAGTTTTGAGGCTTACAATTTGCATTTAAGAGCCTAATATCACATGAGATATCTCAGTCTGGCCCCCAGTAGCTTTCAGTTTGATGATTCGAATACTTAAACAATAGCCTTGCAACAACTGCTGGCATCACAACAGTTTGTTGTGAAGATAAAGACTGTAAAGCACACTGGTACCGTGGTAACAAGGATTACTTTAGGTAAAGGAAAGTGTCAGGATCTGAGACTATCTTAAGTACCCTTAGGTTTCTTGAGGCTTCATAGTATTTACCTGCTTTCCTCATGAGAAGTGCTTCTAATTCATGTCATGTTTAAGAAATTAGAACCGTGACAGCTCTACTAATTCATATTAATGCTTTCCCTTGAAATATGTACAATGCCATTAGTAGATATAGTGGCATACCCACACATACCTCAGTAGTTGTTCTAGGGTGGGTCAAATATCACTGAGTGCTGTGAGGGTGGGAAAAGTAAAAAAGCATATTAAATTTACAAGGGTTTCTTTCATGTCTGACCATCATCATTTTTGTGTATCTAACACAACATCTACAGATGGTGCTGGAATAATCTGGAATCTGACTCTCTGTCAAGAATAGCAATACTCATCTGAGATGTAAAGTCTGGCTTTAGTGCTCATGTCAGCATTAGCAATAAATAACATTTTCAGCAATATGAAGAAGGAAAGCATTAGCACTGTCCTGGGAATTGTAAGCTGTGGAACCATGACAAGGTCTTTCCCCCACGCCTGCTGAATACAGCACATAATTGCCAGCTGTGTGTAAAAAGAAAGAAGTAAGAAAGAAAAAGAGGGAGGGAGGGAGGAAGGAAGTTGCAGAAAGAAAGAAAGAAAGTTGCAGATGCAGAAACATCTTTACAAAGGAAAATATTTTGTAATATTGTCTTATGTAGCAAAATGAACAAATAGCATCTTTGGACCAGATATTTATAAGCAAAAACTGAAAACATCAGCCAACCTGTACCTGGTACTGACGGAGTGAATGCTAATAATAACTTAGTGTGACATCTTGAGGCCATCTGATGATTCTGAGGGAGGGATGATAGTATCAGCCAAGGAATTCAATTAATCTATCTTCTGGATAAACAAAATGGAACAACAAAGCTGACATGAAAGGTTTAGACATATTACAGTGGGGGTGACTGGGAAGAAATAAGACAGCTGACCATAGAAAAAAATAAAAATAAAAATCTGATATTCAGATTATATAGCTGGCCACATATTTAAGGACAGAATTGTTTCTTTCTGGCTAAGAAAGGAAAAAAACAATGGTAAAAGAGAGGACTAATTGACACATGACCGTATTCAGAATGGCCATGATTCAAGCAGTAGGCATATAACATTGCTCTTCAAACAGCACAGCAGGAGGAAAACAATGATTCAGATGGAGAGATGTCCCTGTGGGGAAGCCAGCAATTCTTTGAACTTGTCAGACTTACCTTGCAAGCTCCAGAAGGATTCAGATGAAGCTAGGAATGCACCAGTGCTTGATGGATAATTCTAGGATACCACTGTTCTCTTTGCCAATGCATATTCTTTAATGTCTTGGCAGCTTGCAATGGCTCTTTCTAGCAAGTCCTGCCACATATAGTTCAGCCTTGAAAAATTCTTATGAACGTTTACCTGCCAAATTACAAAATATAATTTCTCCAGTATTATCATAAGTTTTGAATACAGGTCATCTGAAGCTGTCACTGGAAAAATTCAGCCCAGCAGAGAACATTGCTCCAAATTTACTCCATGACAAAAGTCTTATTAAAAGCATTATGGCTGAAATTATCCATCCCTTACTTAAGAATACATAAGCTAGTAGGATGTTGTGGTTATTCTGAAATCAAATTTTATGAACCCAGAACAGCTGGATTTAAGACTAAACTTAACCTATTGAAAGAGATGCAGTTATGGTAGCTGAACAATGCTAATTTTTTAATAATCACAGTATTTTATTTTATTTTTTTTAAATACAGTATTTCTATATTTTGGGGCTCAGGGTTCTCATACACAGTTCCAGTTATATCAAAGGACTTGGTCTCCTACCAAAAATATAAAAGTGTAAAAGTATTTTTAAGGTCAAAGGTTTGGCATTAAATGGCCTGCAAGTTCTTTTATACAATGAGGATAAAGAAACATATGGTTTAGTTCAAAGCCTCATTGTAGTTTAATTGTGTTGATAGTTTTTGTCTTTTAATCAAGTGAATGAAGAATGAAAAATTTGGTGTATCTTTTGAGGCCAAAGAGAATTCACTGAAAGAGTAGAGGACACCTAAATACTTTGCAGACCTCACCTACATAAAATTAACTTGTATTAAGCTTCTATTTGGGGATGCAATTAAGGACTCCAGGAAAATTTATAACATCCTTAGTTCTTATCATTGGCAAGCTAATCCTGACAGCAATTCATTACCTGCTTGATATGTTCTACCTGCGTACTTTTGCACATTTTTTATTAGTAAAGACGAGGAATGTAATTTGTGAACAGACAGGAGAAGACACTCTATTTTAAAAAGGAAGGCGTTCAGAAAAAAAAAAAGAAAAAAAAAAAACAAACAGTATCCAATATACGATTCAAAAAAAAAAAAAGACAAAAAATAAGTAGATAAAAGATGATTCATATGCTGAAAAGTTTAGACATATGAGATAGTGACCCTGTCCATTAGATTTTAACCTATATCTGGAGGTCATTAAGGGAGAAAAAATAATCATCCTGTTAGTGAACATTCTTATGGTTTGCATATTTAAATGCACTCTTAATGAACGTCCATTTCTTTTTCAGAAACACTAAAGTTGGAGTTACTATAAGCAGATGGGTATAAAATTGAGGTGAAATCAGATACCAGTACAGCATTCTGAATTTATTTTGGATTCAAATGGTCTTTAGTATGCGCAAGTCATTAAAGTCTCAATCTATGCCTGAGGTGTATAAGACTTGCTTCAATATTTTATAGTAGGGATTTTGATCTATGATTTATCAGTCAACAGACAGCACTAAAGGCAGATTTTTTTTTTTTCAAATCAATTATCCTCTTGGTAGTTTTTTTTTTTTTAATTATTATTTCTATTTCCATTTCTGCCATTGAAAAAAAAAAAGTTTTTTATATGCCTGTCAACTTGAGTGACCTGCCATATAAGTAATATAAAATGCAGGTTTTCTTCTGAAGTGAATAAAATATTTGTACAGCATGAACGATTGGACATAACACTTTTTTTTTTTCTTTGGATTTTCAGGTACTGTTCAATCCTAGCATATATCTGACTTTCTCTATTTTCCTCCCCTCCTCCATTTAATGCAGCTTCTTCATTATTCTTTCCTGAAACTTTTAAATTACTTAGGCAAATATTTGACAAGCCCAACAGTTTTCCATTCTCGGTATTTGCAGCTGGAAAGGTGTAACAAGTTGCTAAAGTCAGTATATACTTTGTCTTCTGCAGCTATGTCTAACTGAAAAAAACTTTAGAAGTGAGCATTGTTACTATTGCTACTTGTTTGAGAAAGCCAATAATTTGAAAAAGCAATGACAAGGTTTCAGATTTTATAGTAAAAATCATTTATTTCTGAACTATTCAACAAAAAATATTATCAAGCATATAAAGTTGCTGCTTAGCTGAACATCAGTTGTTCTCAGACAGCAATACATGGCTTTCAGGTTTTACAAGGAGCTGTGTCTCCTGGTGAAAGGTTTTACCTGTACATTTTCGATAAATAAATAAACAGATAAATAATCCAACCACAGAATTGTGCTAGTGCCATTTCTCATTCGGATATTCAGATGGATATCTCCATTATTGGGTAGGTAGATGCTGATGGCTTTCTGAGAAGTCTCTGTTATTGAATTGGAACAGCTAAATGTCCTGTATTCTGACAAGAAGTAAAAACTTCAATGAGCATTTCCCAGGGTCTCTTTTGCAAATGTCCTTTTAGGAGTAGAAATATCATCCTGTCCTCTTATTTTCAAATTGCCTAGAAGAAATGGCAAAGAAAATAAAGGACAAGCAAGTTCTTCATCCCAGAAAAGAACCCATAAAAACCAGCATAGCACTCTCAGTGTGGCTTCCAAGCTTTTACGAGCTTGTGATGAAGCCTTCCAGGTAGCTCTCCTCTGCAGAGGCAGGCAGTGATCTACTAGAGATTGCTGGGTGTAAAATCCAGCAGCCAGTTGTAACCAGGAAATAAATGTGCTAAATCCCTAAAAAATTTGCTGCACCCTGCGTTAGGCAATTTTGGAAAGCTCTCCATGGGAGACTTAACAGTAATATTGTTAGTTCAGTTCAAAAAAGGGGGGGGGGGGGATTTTTCCCTTGTTTATATATACAGGTCAAAGCATCAGACCTCTTAAAATTATTCTCTTCCTTTGGACTACATAGGCAAAACAAGGATCATAGAATCCAGTTATATGTCTCCAAAAATCTCCTCTGAAGCAATGAAATCTGAAACAGACTTAAACCCACTTCCTCATCAGTACCTCATACTTTCTGCAGTGTTACCAAGAAAGCTTTATCAGGAGTTGAGGCCACAGGCTGATTCCTCTGGCTAACAGTTGCTAGGGTCTGCATGCAGCTGACAAATTGTTATAGATAATGCATTTAATTAAGGCTAGGGCACATAACTGCAAAGATGTTCTTTCCTCCTGAACAGTTCCCCTATTCTGCATCATCCAACTTAAGTGTAGGACACAACTTCTTTCTGTGAAATCCTGTTTATATGAAGCTTCTGCTTTGCCAAAATGGTATCGTAAAAAATCTGTTATTAATAAAATGTTCGGGTTAATATGTTTTCTTCCTATCAGCACCAACAATATGCTAGTTTTATGTATTATCATATGTAGCGAAAAACTCAGTCCTTTCTGAAACCAGAATCTTGCAGCACAAGGCCCACAATTTGTTTATCATCCCTGCAAAAATGCTAAAATTGCTCAGTGGTATTGAGAAGCTCAAGCTTTAAACCAAATATGGATAAAGTTGATGTAAATCTCTTCCTGGTCAAAGAAATATTAATATGCTAAAATATTATCTTTAGAAAGTCTGAAAGAAAATCAAAACTCTACTCAACATAACTTGTCATGTGTATATGCTAACATAACTTCTGTTATGATCCAAAGTTCACCATAGGATATCCTGGCTTTACACATCAGTTATGAGAACCAGTTTCTGTTTTAGGGGATCTAAAAATTTAATGAGTAGTAAAAGATTATGAAGTAAGGTAGGAGGCATAAAAGAAAAGGGCTACAACAGTAAGAGTTCAAGATATGACTTCGAACATACTCTAATATGAATTTGTGTCATGTTCATGCTGACTTGTGCAAGATCTCAAATGCAGTGTTATGGTGTTATGCTGAGTCTGTCCTGATCTGTATTTTTATGGCATTCACCACAGCTTTCAGCATGCAATTGTGTAATGCTGGTGCCGGCATTGTGCTCCCCAAGCATAGTTTATAAACATCAGTGCACTGGTACGTATTTTTAGAAAACTAAAGCAGGTTTTGTGGGTGCTGTGATATATTTCTGCTGCTGCTGCTAGCTTTGCACTTTGAATGTTGTTCCCTTGGCTTACATAAAGTTAGCTTTCGTTTAGTCCCCAATCCATTTTTGTTAATTACAGACACTTTTATCTAGAAGTATTTGAATTTAAAGAATGAGGAAACATAAAGTTAGTTTTGCAAAATTTCTATGGAACACACTCCTAAAGCTTTTATGAACCCCAGATGTGTATTTACATGTTTGTAATTTATCTTCTGGATGCATCATGAAAGATGGTAGGAAAATATTCTTCATCTTTAGAAATACAGATATATAATTCTACTGGCTTTTCACAAGATCATAATGAGCAACATTCAAAACTGAATAAGTAAAACTAAGTCTGGAGCTGCATTAGAAAAGGATAATTCATGTGTCCCTAGCTGAAGGTATGAATTAACTCACATCCTTCAAATATATCCTCATATGACTTGTGATTTGCCAGCACAATTTCTTGATGTAGATAACAATTAACTTATATACATAGAAAAAAAAGATAAACGAAAAGGGAATTATAAAGAAAATTAGTCTCACTTTCTTACCCAAAACACACATTTGCAATGCATCCACCCCCCATGGGCTGAAGGTATGCTATGGCTGCAAAGATTTCTAGTACTCCTCTCTGGAGCCTGAGGGAGATTCTAGCACAGCACCTGCTCCTCTCTTTGATTAGACATCACCAGCAGTCCCCATGCCTTTAGGCTGCATCTCTGTGATTGCCGCAGTACACCTGGAAACTTCGTGGTAAGAGAGGACGCTTGTGTTTGGGAGTATGGTTAGTTTTCTCATCCACAGCTTGATTCATCCTTAACAGCTTCATTCTTTTGATGGCTTTCTGTACTTTCATATTCTCAGTTTTCCCACTGTAGAATGCCATAATTTTATAATGCTGTTCATCCATATCAGTGTTTCAGTCAGCTCTGTAAAACGTGGTGTAGCACAAGGTTAAGTGTAGGAATGTGCTTCACTCATTTAACAAATGATTAAACTACTTCTGAATTTGGAACCTAGAGAGTCTCTTGACTGCTCTTTAGGACTTTATATATGCCTTTTCTATCCTGAAGGGAAAAAAAATGAAAAAAAAAAAATAATAAAAAAAGATGTACCTCTAGAAAAGATTTTAATAAATTACAGGGGATAAACTTGTAGTTGTATACATTCCACAGGCTTCTGGTTTTGAATGATGGTGCTCAGGTGGATATTAATTTAGATGATAGAAAGCAACTTGCATTACTGCACACACTTTTCTGAGAGGCACGGATTTTCTTTCCACTGACAATCTTGTTGACAGCAGCTGCTTTTTCATGGATAGTGAAAATAATTTTTGAACAAATAACCTACTAAAATAGTTTTTATTTATTTATTTTCTTTCCAGAAATGAACAATGAACATACGGAATAACTCTTTTCTTTTTTAATGCAGAAACATATTCTTTTTTGCACATTGTTGATGAAAAGGCTGCAGTGGCTTGTCAGAATTTGAAATTCTGCTTTGATCCAGTTGATATATGACAATGCAACAAGCCTCAGGATTTACATTTCCAGTTACAGGTGAGCTTGAACTAGATTTACCAACTGCAATTCCTTTGCACAGCCATAATGAAACAAATAAAGGAATCATGATTTGAAAGACTAGGTAATAAGCTTGTTAGACTATCAAATAGCTGGTCTATCACAACAGAAAAATATCAAATGAAAGACTTAATGGGCTGAAGAAGGTTTTTCTAAAAAGCCCACCTCATTCTTTTCAAGATGTATCAATTGGTCTATGTCATGGTTTTGGCTGGGATAGAGTTAATTTTCTTTGTAAAGTCTTGTATGATGCTGTGTTTTCGATTTTTGATGAAAATAGAGGTGATAACACCCATCTTTCCTACCCATCTTTAGCTTTTCTGAATAATTTACATTTGCCATTGTCTACAACCCATTTATGATTTCTATTCCACAATTTCTAGTGTTCATATTTCTGTTGCTGATTAACTTCCACATTTCTATCTTGCACCAGTAGTTCACATTGTTCTATTTTATTGCTTGAGCTCTTGTACTGCATGGCAAGCATTTCACTTGTTACTCGTTTCCTGCTTGGATTAAGAGCTGCACTATTGCTCTCTTTACATAGTACTTGCACAAATCCAAGGGCTTTTCAGCTTCTTGTGGTCCCCTGCCAGCAAGGGGACTGGGGGTGCACCAGGATCTGGGAGGGGACATAGCTAGAACAGCTGGCCCAGGTTGACCAAAGGGATATCCCATACCATGCGGGATCATGCTGAAACAGACGGGGTAAAGATGGAGGAAGGGTGTGACATTCACAGTGATGACATTTGTCTTCCCAAGAAGCCATTCTGTGTGATGAGCCCTGTTTTCCTTGAAGTGGCTGAACACCTGCCTGCTGATGGGAAGTAGTGAATAAATACCTTGGTTTGCTTTGCTTGTACATGTGGCTTTTACTTTACATAGTGAACTGTCCTCATCTCAAATCCTGAGTTCTTGCACTTTTGCATTTCTGATTCTCTCCCCCATCCCACCTGGGGAGAATGGCTGTGTGGTGCTGAGCTGCCTGCCAAGTTAAACCACAAGAGTCTAAAAACTAATGTACCTTTCTTTACAAACCTTGCCTCATTCAAAAACACTCTGACCTTCATAAGTATAATGCCAAAGCAAGGTAACTACGAAATTTGTTTCATTTTCTTGTTAACCAGGTATTCATGGTGTGATAAGCAGACAAAAAGTGTATTCTGTTTAATTCTATGACTGTACATCAGTCTTTCATGTTCTAATATGAAGCTGTTATGACAACAGACCTACTCACTATGATATATGTGGAGAACTAAAAGGATACAAATTGAATTGGTTTTAATATGACAATGATGTTAATTCAATATTTCTTTCAATTTTTAACCAACTTTGCTTATAGCACTTGACAGCAAATCAAAACAGACAAAACAACAAAAAGAATCCCCACATTTCTAGTTTCAAAGTGAAGCTCCTTGGGAATGAAGCCCAGACCTCCAGAAGTTAATGCAACATTAAAACTATAAACTACAAATACCTCTGATTACTATCACGGAATCACAGAATGGCTGAAGTTGGAAGGGACCTCTGAAGAGTATCTAGTCCAACCTCCCTGCCAAGCAGGATTGCCTAGAACACGTTGAACAAGATGGCATCCAGGTGGGTTTTGAATATCTCCAGAGAAGGAGACTCCACGCCCTCTCTGGGCAACCTGTTCCAGTGCTCTCTCACCCTCACAGTAAAGAAGTGCCCTCTCATATTCAGCCAGAACTTCCTGTGCTTCAGTTTGTGCCTGTTGACTCTTGTCCTGTCACTGGGCACAACTGAAAAGAGACTGGCTCCATCCTCTTGACACCCTCCCTTCAGATATTTATACACATTGATGAGGTCTCCCCTCTGTCTTCTCTTTTACTATACACCTTCTTTGTAGTATACAGCTGTTTTCTTATTGAAAACTTCATTTTATTTGCAGATAGAATTTAGTATCAGACTACATTAATCCTGCAAATGTTTTTATGGCTGTTACTGCAAACCTTTATTGGTAGGTTTTATGCTTGTTACCATGAACAATTCATTACACTTTGCATAGTGAGCATGATGCTTGGTTGTAAGAGCTTATGAAAAAAGACCTACTGGCTGTAATTCATAAGTAGTCCCATTGACATGAGTAAGCACACGTATAAATGTTTGAGGATTACACCTATGTATTGTTGTCTGTAAGTAATCAGATCAGTAATCTGTATATCTTTAGCTCTGGAGTTAAATGTCAATGAAATATGGCAAAAATATATACAAAGTTGCATTTGTGTTCATGTTGTCCTTAAAGCTTTATTGTCATAAATGTTTTAACCTATTCCCTTGGAAACCTTTACCAAATGGAAACCACAATATATTAGAAGGTTCAACATCTCTAATAGATTTCCAATGATTTTTTGTTTTATATATGTAAGTGCCATTTTATGTAACAAAAAGCTGCTGTGCTCTCCTAAGAAAATCATCTTCATCTATAGGGACAATTATGGTTCATAACATTCGAATACTTTCATAATAAACTTTCAAATTATGTTCAGTGTGCTTGCCCAGACACTTCAGCCACAAATAATACACTACCTCCTTCAAATAAACAAGTGGTATCTATAATGACTACTTAGGGACAACAACATTTACTGACTACAAAAATTATATCTCATCTGCTGTTTTATGGTTTCAGGAACCAGAAAACCACTTAACAGCAACCAGACATGTTCAAAAAACACATTATTCTAAAAGCAGTCATGCTATGACATATTTTGCAAGTATAATTAGTGGACAGAAGTAGTATTTGAGAAATTATTGTATAAACATACCAGGATAAAGAGGAGAAAAAAGTTGCTATAAAACTATACCTGACTGCTTAGGGTGCAACAAAATACAGAAAATATCATTTTCTAAGGTATAAGTTACTAACAGATGGAAAGAAAAATAAGGGAAGAAATAAAATGTACTTAGTAGCTTATATAATATTCTGTTGCCTGGGATCTCTAGATCCATGACTTATTTTTCTCTCCCAGTATATCTGCAGGTTTCAGTATGATTAAAGAGGGCTTTGTCTTTGAACAAACTAATTATATGAACAAACTAAAAAACTGGTACCAATTGCTGTGGTGCAAATATAGGGTAAGGAGCAGGAAGATGGAGAGGAAAGCATATTATTAAGGAGAACAGTAATCCCACACCTGTAAAAACAGGATCAAAGGGTTGGATAGTGTGTGTGTGCGCTTTTTGACACAGCAAACGTCAGGGGCTATGATATTTTCTTAACCTACGAGGATGAGATTTTTCTGTTTAGGTAATTGTTCTCTGTAGAGATTCATTCATGTCTTTTCCTTTTCCTTTTCCTTTTCCTTTTCCTTTTCCTTTTCCTTTTCCTTTTCCTTTTCCTTTTCCTTTTCCTTTTCCTTTTCCTTTTCCTTTTCCTTTTCCTTTTCCTTTTCCTTTTCCTTTTCCTTTTCCTTTTCCTTTTC
Organism: Anser anser; assembly: GCF_964211835.1. NCBI lineage: Eukaryota > Metazoa > Chordata > Aves > Anseriformes > Anatidae > Anser > Anser anser. The sequence goes on from NC_139724.1 coordinate 23,638,434, forward strand.
CTTTTCCTTTTCCTTTTCCGTTTCCCCTTCCCCTTCCCCTTCCCCTTCCCCTTCTCCTTCCCCTTCCCCTTCCCCTTCCCCTTCCCCTTCCCCTTCCCCTTCCCCTACCTCTTGCTCTTCCTCTTCCCCTTCCTCTTCCTCTTGCTCTTCCTCTTGCTCTTCCTCTTCCTCTCTTTTCCATTATTTCCTTTTCCTTTTTTCCTTTTCCTTTTTTTCCTTTCCCTTTCCCTTTCCCGTTCCCTTTCCCTTTAGTTCTGTGAAGTTTTGCATCCACATTTGGTTGTGATTCATTTTTGAGTGAAAACACAGATGGACCCACAAGCCCCAAATAAAGCCAATGCAAAACTTTAGTTTCAATGGTTGTCATAGTTTAGGACCAAACTGACAGTGAGAAGGCTAAATGGACTTGAAAGCCAAACCAGGTTCAATGTTACATCATTAGCATTGTGCAGCTTTCTGTCCTGTTATCAGTCCTTGTCTGTCCAATTATTTCATCTCATGACTAGTAGTTATCTGTTGCCACTAACCTTTCCCATTGACAACTTTGTAGGGTACACTGACCTGAACCATGCAATTGAATTTTCATGCCACCTGTCTTGCAAGGCTTAATCCTTCTCTTAATCCCTTGTGTATCTAATAGTCTTTCAACACTTCCTTTCTCAATCTCACCCAGATGTCACTTTTATGCAGATAGTGCAAGGATTTAAGTTCCTTTCACTGCTCAGAATATAGAGGCTTCTCCTTAATCTCATGACCTCTTTTTTTTTTTTTTCTTCTTCTTCTTTTCCTTCAACACAATTTGAAGGGGTTTTGTAACACTAAAGCAAATGGTACTTAATGCTTCTAGATGTCATGCTGACCAAGGGTTAGCAAAATAGGTAACAGGTTCATAAAAGGAGATGGACAGACTATACGCCTGGCAGAAATATTTTGCTAAAAGAATTTAATCATCAGTGTTTTTTTTTTTTTAATATAAAATAGAATAATGCATAGTTTCAGAAATACTATAGTTTTTCCCTGTGTAAACTATTTTAATATAATATTCTCTGCTTTTTTTTTTTTTTTTTTTTTCTGAGTTCTCTGTGATCCTTGAGGTCTCTAAAGATTTAGAAGTGTTAAATGACAGTTATATAATTCACCTATCATGTTTTCCCCCCTGTAGATATGTAGAAATAGACAGCAGTTTTCCTCTAGTAATTTGGTACAAGCCCCTGGAAATTTGTGCCATGAAAAGTTAATCATTGAAAATAACTGAAATGTTGAATTGATTGCTCCTGTATTTATGAAGATACGTGTAAAAGGCACATATAAGAAATAATCATTCTAATCATCTCATTTTTTAATATCTCAATTTATGTCGATACTCAATATTTAATGTACACCTTACGCATTGAAACTAGTATAAAATGTTTATACATATTTTTGAACTCTATAAACACTTTTGAAATGTTATTATGAATCAGTAAATACAGTAGTTTCTTCTACTCTAGATGTGTTCTATAATGTACAAATATTCTTTATACTCTACTAATATTCTAATGTTCTTTATATAGATTTCTCCACTTGTATTCTCTTATTTAAAGTCTTTAAATGCATAGTTTTAGCTTTAGCAATATGACAAGGATGGCAGACTTACTGTGAGACACATGAATCCTTCCAGAGTGCTTTTTAAATTCCTACTGCAATAGTATTGTGTAGCACCCATCACATGGACACTTTTGAGACGAATGGCAGCATATCACTTCTTTTCTAAACATTTCTGAACTACTTCAGGAAGTTAACTTTCTGAGGTTTTCAGCAGCTGGTAGAAATCTAGCCCTTCAGATAATATTTAACTTGCCTCAGTTGCCACCAAATAAAGAACCAGTAGCTTATATGGAGTCAGCATTTGAGAAGTCTCTTCGTTGGATTTTTCTGAGGTCCTTGCTTCAGAAGACAGAATTTTCCTGTGTGCTTGGCAAAGTCAATTAAGAATGTATTCCTTTCTTTCTTCCTCTGATCTCTCCCTAAGAGAGGCCAAATGCCTCTACAAGCAACTAGTTGTAGATAAATGAAAGTTCTACAAACTACAGGGGAATTGGGGTAACCCAAGCTCTTCTTCTTAGAAATTGTAAGCACATCACTGTGGAAAAATAATTTTTATATGGAAAATTTCTGTAAAGAATAAAGATGATTAATATCATGAAGAGCGAGAGCACATTCCTGTATCTAATGCATCACAAGTGCTTAATCCAACTTTTACTATTGCCACCTTGATCCTGCTGAGCGTATAGAGCTGCCCTTCATTACCCGTGCTCAAGATGTGATTGCATTGCTTTGAAGTGGCAAATATCTGTGGGGTAAATGTATTTCCTGTTTGTATACAGGAATCCTTGTCTATATAGCGTAAACAATATGTAATGTGTTTCACAGGGCAAATTCCATAATTACTACAAACTACTTTTGAATGTTCCTGAGCTAAATTACTCTACCCTGTATTCTGTATAAATAAGACAGAGACAGAATATTAGACATTAAATTCTGGTCTTAAATCCACATCATTGTGTCTCTTCATTTATACAGGCAAATTAAGTAAATAACATCATATGGGTTAGAAACATAGCAGTGGACTACACCAGCAGAAAAAAATGTTTGCAGCATCCCTGGGACATTTACAACCATTCACTGGAAAAGTTCTGAGCTTAAACTGAAATAAAGCATTGCAGAATCAATACTTATTTTAATATTAAGGAAGGGTTATCAGGATTTTGAAGAGAGAGATTAGTGACAGTCATTTAATGCCATTATTGCTTTAGTAACTTTTTTTCTCTTTCCTGTTTCTTCCTTCTATTCTACTTTCATGTGTCTCAAAACTCAGTACAGTCATTTGTCATGACTCCTACAGGAATCAACAAATACAACAAATGGAAATCTCTTCTGAACATATTTTGAATATTAATTGAATACATTTGACCTGGCTGTATGCAAACTTGCAAACTGCTTTTATGTTTGTCTTCTTCTTTTGTATTGCTCCTCTGTTCTGGCTGATCAATAATTGCATACTCTTGTCTCTCTGTAAAACTATAATTTTTTGAAAATAAAACCTTCTCTTATTTTCTGTTCCTAAATGTCTTGTCTTGCCTATATCAAAAGCTTGTCTGTAAAGGTGCTACTGTAACATATGATGTGGTATATAATAATAAAAGCTTGCAACTATAGCATATAATACTATAACATATAAAGAACCTCTGTCCACCCCTGAAGACCCATCTGCTTTTTCTCCTCTCTTTCTAACCATGTTTTTCCTCTGTTCTCTCCACCACTCTTCATCTTTTGTGTCTTCTTCCTTCTCCATTCCCAACACAAGTTTTTTCTATTAGCTTTCATTTCTTTTGTCCTCTTCAAGTCATATTTTCACTACTTTAAATAAAAAATCATGTGAAAATAAGGGTCCTTTATCTTTCACTTCATTTGTATGCACACTACCTGGGATAAGGTCTGTCTCTTGCACTTTATTATTCATTTATGCCATTGGGGTATCCTAGTAAAAAACTACCTGAACAAAGCTGGTGCCCTAAGGCATCTTAGGAAAAGTTTGCTTACTGATTTGTTTGTTCATTTAGTTGTATTTTTATTTGGCATGGATTAACATCCTGAAGTGCACATTTATTTGGCTGTACCTGAGGGGTCTGATATAATTACCTGACTTAATATGGGAGTTCAAGGCTGATGGCCTAGAGTTTTTCTGAAGAAAACCCTTCTTTCTGTCTTCTCAAAAACACAGTTTTCTAAAATTCTGTTAGTTTGATGCCCTAAGCTTTTTTGCACCAAGGGCACCTTGTCAGCTGAAACTTAAGGAACTAAAGTGATGCTCTCAGATATTATTTGAGTTGCATGGCCTTGGGGCTTCCTAAAGCTAAGATGGCTGCAAAAAAAAGATAAATTTATGTACCAAAGACATTTTTTTTCTGTTGGACAAACTAATGCCCTCATACCACAGACTTATACATGGACCTTGAAAGAGAGAAAGAGACATTCTTTAATACCAGATGCCCTTGGAACTGCATTTCTCCTGATATAAAATGATGCCCCAAAGCCATTAGGTATATCTTACAGTACCCAATTCCATAAAAGTAGCAAAAAGAGTTTCTCTGCACTTGGATAATATAAAGTTATAAATTTTGTATTTAGGCACATATATATTTTGAAATAATACTTATTAATGTTATTCTTTTTACCTCTAGAAAACAAAAACAAAACCAAAAACAAAACAAAACAAAACAAAACAAAAAAAAGGAAGGATGGGGGTGGAGGGAGGGAACTCCAAAGCACCAAACCCAATGCATTTTGTATTCTTTCCCTGCAGTTAGAAGGTACCATCCAAGGATAAAGGTTTGGTGATTTCTACTTTTGGAACTTATATTGTCAAAGAATGTAAGTGTTGAGGGGCAGAATCTTACAAGAATTCTAGATAAGGAGAAAGAATGTTGACAAATGGGAGTTTCTTCAATGTACTACTGCTATGGGTCTAAGGAAATCGTTCTTTGTCGATTACCTTTTCACTATTTTACCGAGCAATTCTACAGCTATTCCCTTCAGTCATTTTTTTTTCTCCTGAAAAAAAAATAAAATAAAAAATAAGAATGAGATATAAATCTCAGTTTGAAACAGAAGGAAAATAATTTGTAAAACAGCTCTTAATGAATTATATAACTAATAAATCTTTGCAATTCAATGTGTACTTCAAATGTATCAATGCAGTTTAATTGTTTTTAACATAAGTCCATTTATACTGCATATGTTCAGGTCTACGCAAAAGGGCCTTGATTTAACTGGTCTGACCAAAATGAGTGTGAAGCTTTCTGGGCTTTGTTCTTTCTTCTGGAAACATAAATTTTGAGTGATAAAGCATTCAAAGAAATGTAGATGGTCCTAGGGTAGGTACTTCTGTTTTTATATGTTTTAGAAAGAGTCTTTCATGTCTCGTTATGACCTCAGATTGGTTTTACGCTGCTGTAAACTGATTTTGTGGACAACTCTTCATGTGATAATTATTAATAGTAGCAAGTCCAACCTATTTATCTGTAAGTGAGAAGAAAGATATTTCTTAAGTCTTATCATAGCTGATGGTTCACAAGTAATTTTTTATTCTTTAATGTCCACACCGTAAGGACTCTAGAGCATTCAAAAATGATTTCAATGAAATTATTACATATCGTTAAATAGCAATTGATCTTATATGCTTGAAACTTTAATTGATATCTTTTGTTAAATTTGTGCAAACAGTATTGGTGGCTTTCTAATACTCTATAGTCTTATATATAACCAGTCCTAAGGTTTCATTTCTCTTGAAAAATGAATCAAGAAAATGCCTCTAAAGCTAATACAGAAAGCCTGTTGCAGCCAGTTGTGGTTGTTTTGTTGTTGTTGTTCATTTTTGTTTGGTTTTGCTGTCATTGTTTGTTTCTTTTCTGAAGATATATATATATACTGATAATTTTTGTTTGTTTGTTTTCTGCTAAAAGAAAGCATATGTAAATTAAATTTGATATACAAATTATAAGAGATCAATGTATTTTGTGCCTTCTATATTTCCGGATATGATTTTGGCATTCAGCAGAAAAACAAATGTTAAAGTATGCATATTACATTTGCAAATATTTTTATAGTCCATCTAATATATTTGGGTGCTATAAGTAGTGATTCATGGGTTGTTTAAAAAGTCATCTATAAATTACGTTAAGTATTGCATTTTTTTTTCTCCTTTATTTAAATACCAGACATAAGAACTGGAAAGTTAAATTCATATGAAAGCTATGTTCAGTATAGAAATGTATTACCAGTCACACTATATAATCTCTAACATGCCTGGGAGTTAGGTGACGCTGAAAGAGACTGCTGTTTATCAAAACTCCCTACATAAAATATTTGTCTTATTATCTACCAGCTAAAGTACATAGACTGGTGATATTCAATGAAGATTTTGCAATGTCTGTATGTATAAAGTCATATAAATCTTTGTTATTAGCTCCACAGTTTAATAATAACAAAATCCACTGAAAATATTAAAAGTACATACACGTACATGTTTATGTGCATATATAAAAAAAGGTGTGTGTGTGTATCTATGTATTTTGCTCCTCTTTCCTCAAAGATTTTAGACTTGGTAAAGACTCGGTATTCCATAATATTAAGTTCAAATATATCTGTGTTCTACATTTTTTCCCCCATGTATTTGAACAAATTGAGCTAGAAGAGAAGTACTTGAAAATTCTTTGAATCTTACAGGGCAATATTTCATTAAATGCAATACTTTTGGAATTTATGTATTTCTCTTCCTTCCTTCCTTCCTTCCTTCCTTCCTTCCTTCCTTCCTTCCTTCCTTCCTTCCTTCCTTCCTTCCTTCCTTCCTTCCTTCCTTCCCTCCTTCCTTCGTTCCTTCCTTCCTTCCTTCCTTTCTTCCTTTCTTTCTCTTCCTTTCTTTTTGTTTCTCTCTTTCTCTCTCTCTTTCTTTCTTTCTCTCTCTTTCTTTCTCTCTTTCTCTCTCTCTTTCTTTCTCTCTTTCTTTCATCACCTCACAAAACTTTTCTTGTAATTACATTTCAGGGTCCAATCACAAAGACATGTTATCTAAGCCCTCCTAGAAGATTAAAATTTAGATGTCCATGTTCAGAACTGAGGTTTCAAGGTCAGTAGTGCTTACAAGTCATCTCCTCCTTAAGGCATCGAAACTGTATACATCAAACAAGCTGGTTTGGTTTTGCTTTTAATCTTTAATTTAGGCTTTAAGAGCCCTGGTTATTTGCTCACTTGGAAGTTTTTAAGCCTTTACTAAACTCATATGCAAAAATAGTCATGATTCAGTAGCTGGACATTTTTTTCCATCCTTTTCACCCTGAGAAACCTCACCTGGAATGAGAGCATTCATACTGAAACCTGTTTCTTTCTTTCTTGTAAAATATCCTCTTTCTCTCTCTTCATTATCTTGATCCAAGATTTGCACATTCATCCAGAGTATGGGAAATCTAGGTACAATTTAACCTTTTCCTGAGTTAGTTGAAATCCATATCTCCCATTAAAATGTTTTATCCTGTAAGTATAGGCAATTTTCACAGTTTTCTGCTAAATATGTTACATTATGCAAAAGCATTGCTGATTTATTGGGCCAGAAAGAAAGGATAAGACAGAAGGCTTCCTTTTCAGTACTTTTAAAGTAAGTTGTTAGGAAGGGAAAATCTAATTTCTCATCATCCACTCTGCAAGACCTGTATTTATTTTTTCATGCAAAGAAGTCATCAGAAAATGTATCTACACAGTGACTGGGGAAGAAGGAAAAGTATTTAATGTAGTACTTAGTAAGGAACACTAAGAAGGCTGGATTTGGGTGTACTTTTTATTAGCTGCTCAGTCTTTCCAGGACTAACTTCTGTCATTTAAGTGATAACTTTGTGTATATTTTGAACTCTCTTTCTGGGTTCTGGATCCCAGCTTGAAGTTAAGTACCATGACTGTTCAGGCTTTATGGAGCCTGAATGTCTTTTGTGTTTACTTCAATGCAATTTTAAATCACAAGCAAAGCCAAATCCACTAACCAGTTCAAAATATATAGAACCAAACCAGACCAGCTGAATACAAGTGAAAAGACGTTCCCACACTTTCATACTAGAAACAGCCATGTGAAATTACTTACCACAAAGTCCATGACAGGAAGCAGTTTCCCATCATGTTGTGAAATGATGGGCAACAGATCTGGCATGTTACAGTCTAAAGGGAGGAGTGAGTTTTGCAATCCCACAGAAAATGTTAAACTGACAAGTTAAAATGGTGAAAATATTTTTGACAACATGTAATCTGACAAAATATACTGTTTTTCAAACTCAAGACATTCTGCAGTGATTTATTGATTTTTATGAAGATTTTTGTAAAGAGACTTTGACATTTCACCAGATTGCTTTTGACCAGAAGGACTGACTTAGAACCTGAGCATCAAGTGACCCATTTCTGTTTCACTCAAAATCACATGAAAGTTTTGTTTTCTTTCCAAAATAAAACAAGTAACCTTTAAAGCTGTTAAAGATGCATAAAAACTGTAGTTGTGTTATGATAGTCATTTGTCTTTTTGTCTTTGAGTCTTTTGTGCAGGTAGATCCCATTTAATATCTGTATCAGTGACATAAGCAGTGGGATTGAGTGCACCCTCAGCAAGTTTGCAGATAACACCAAGGTGAGTGGTGCAGTTGATACAAGAGAAGAAAGAGATGCCATTGAAAGTGACCTGGGCAAGCTTGAGAAATGGGCCTGCATAAACCTAATGACATTCAACAAGTCCAAGTGGAAGGTGCTACACCTGTGTTGGAGTAACCCCAGACAGGAGTACAGGCTGCGAGAAGAACTCATTGAAAGCAGCCCTGCAGATAAGGACTTGGGGGTTCTGGTGGATGAAAAGCTTGACAGGAGCCAGCAGTATATGCTTGCAACCCACAAAGCCAACTACATCCTGGACTGCATTAACAGAGGGGTGGCTGGCAGGCTGACGTTAGGTGATTGTCACTCTCTATTCTGCCCTTGTGAAGCCTGACCTGGAGTGCTGCATCCAGGTCTGGGGCCCCCAGCACAAGAAGGATGTGGGTCTGTTAAAGCAGGTCCAGAGGAGGGCTATGAAGTTGTTCAGAGGGCTAGAGAACATCTCCTATAAAGAAAGGCTGAGAGAGCTGGGGCTGTTCAAACTAAAGAATAGAAGGCTCTGTTGAGATTTCATTGCAGCGTTTCAATACTTAAAGGGAGCTTATAAAAAGATGGAAAGCAACTTTTTATTGGTCAGACAAAGACAGGACAAGGGAGAATTGCTTTAAAGTAAAAGAGGAAAAATACAGGTTTGATCTTAGGGGGAAATTCTTCACTCAGATCATGGTGAGGCACTGGCACAGGCAGCCCCGAGGAGCTGTGGCTGCCCCATCCCTGGAGGTGTTCAAGGCCAGGTTGGATGGGGCCCTGGGCAACCTGATTAGTGGGTGGCATCCCTGCCCGTGGCAGGGGTTGGATCGAACTAGGTGATCTCTAAGGTCTCTTCCAGCCCAAGCCATTCTGTGATTCTGTGAGGGGCTGAGGCCAAACAGTAACTAGTTTTGGAGCTTCCAGCTATGTTTTGTGTTTAAAGAAAGATATTCTACCTGATAAATCACTGGCTTTTGTTCAGCATTACTTTCAAAGATAATCCTTTATTGCATACTCCTGATTTCTTCTTTTCTATGCTTTACCTTTCTTGTCTCTGCCTCATTCTCTCTTCCCTGTTTATTACTTTTCTTCTTTCCTCTGTAAGTTACCACAGTCACTTCCTCAGTGTCTCCACTAATTCTTTCTCTGCTTCTCTCCCTCTTCATTTTGTACAGCCCTAATTTCTTGTTTATGTTCTTGGTTAAAGTATGATCTTTTAATATTCTGATAATTTTTCTCTTAATCAAAAAAATCTAACAAGATTTTTAGTACCTTAAGAAAAAAAAAATCAGTCCTTAAAGTCAGTCTGTGCACTTCTAACACACTTCAAATTTCTTTCAACTCAATGTTTAAAACTTTTTTACAGCCAATGTCTAAAATAGAAAGCCCTCTGTGAATTTCAGGTCCTTCTGAAAAGCACTAGCTACCATTAAAAATAAAAAATCATTTGCATGCAGAAAAGCCTAAAATACTTTATTCTAAATGTTTTGTAGAAAATTATAAATATCTTAAATAGGTGTTAAATTAGAACAACTCCTCAACTATAACTATAACTTAGTCACAGCAAAGCTATAAAAATGCAAACAAATAAATGATAATATTAGTTTATTCAATTGTTTTGAAATATTTATAGATGTGTATTACTACAGCTATTATTAATAGATTTGTTTATTCCTATAATTGAACTTTAAAAAATTATAGTGCTTCATGAGTTATAAAACTGGTAGTTTTATTAAACACTTGCTTAGTGAATTTTCTTCAAAAAATCTATACACATAAAAATGGCAACATAGAAAGAAATAATGAATATATGAAACATCTTCATCTCCATGCAGATGAAGAAATGTATGTTCTTATCCTTGATTTAACATTCACAGAAAATCAAACTTAAAGAGTAATATGAAAAAATACTTGTGTCAGCACTTTTAGAGTAATCATGTATTTCAGTATAGCAGTACACAGTTTAATGAGAATGCCTTCAAAATAAATCAAAGCACTAGTGTTCTTTTTGAAAGGGTCGCTCATCAGTGAAACGTTCCAAAGAAGAAAAATAATTCCTGACAAACAGTATATAGATCTTCAAAGAATGAAATGTGAACAGAGGAAGCTTTATGTAGTGTTTCTGCTTAATAATACATTTACAATTAGCGATATGTACACAGTTAATACATTCTAGGCTGAAGCACAAGTTCAGAACCTGAAATCTGTTAGCAGTAAACAAAGCAGCTTTTGATTTACTACTTGGTGGAAACGGACTGTTGTAAACAATCTACAGTGTCCAAGGTTATTTATCTTTTTTTCTTCATTTATTTGTAATTTTGTTTTTATATTTATGAAGGAATCCAATTCTCAGTAAATGAAAATGAATGAAAAACAAATATTGCAAGACTCATCTGGGAATAGTACGTTATCTTCATCTCCCAACTTCTTTCTCAGATTTATTTGTCTTTTGGAGGCTGCTGCTTTCTTATTTCCTTTAATACATGCACTGACTAGTGCAATTTCTCTCCCTCTCAGATGTGGCAGGAAATTTTGTGTGTTTTGATAATAAGTGAGTAGACACCCTGGCTCAAATCCCCAACAGCTTACTTCTGACATTCTTTAATATTACTATGATTTATCAAGGATTTCCACAGTTCCCTCCTGACTCTTTTAAAAGATATCTTATATGGTTTTACAATAAATCTGTTTAGTGGCTGTCTAATTTGACACACATTTTGACATAGTCAGTTGTCGCATATGCTTAACACATTGCATGACAACAAAAGAAGCTTATGAACTGTTTGAACTTTGCTCTGAAAAAATACAATAATATTACAATAATATACAAAAAGTACAATAATATACAATAATATACAATATATAATATTGTATTTTTTATTATGTATTCAGGACTAGGATTAAGAATGATTAAATGATTAAAGAATCCAATTTATACTTAATTATCTTTTAAATACTGCTATACTATCTTAAAAAAACTTATATTTCTGTCTGAATCTCACTATCAGACTAAAGATCCTCTTATTGCATAGTCTATTTTGTCTAAAAGAATCTAAAATTGTACTGAATATTTAGAGTATATTATTTGATTCATAAATATATTGTGAAAATAGCTGAAGGACATATTCGAAAGTTAGTACATTGAAAATATTAAAATATTTAGAGAATACAGCTCTATGAGCAACATGTGTAGGAAGGTGTTACCTACTAACTTCATGCTCCACTGATCTGAATTTATACAGAATTTTTAGAGCTTGGTTTAAAAATGATCATTTAACGAGATTTTAAAACTAATTTGCATAATCCTCAAAGAAATTAGTGTTCAATATACCAACGAACCATCAGTATTCTTTTTGAAAACTCATATTAATTTCAGCTTCAAAAAAGGGGATGTTTATGACACCAGGATAAGAAAACACAAATACAGTTGTTAATCACTGTGTAATTACAGAAGGTCTTTTCTTAAAGCCATAGCAGAAATACGTCACAAGTGCTTATTTCACATTCATCGACAAACTTTAATCTTTCCTGTTTAACTGCTGCTCAGGAAATTTATAAGATTAGTCCACACAAAATAAACTTTATGCGACTGAATAAAATTTTGTGAAAGTAAAAGCTCTACTCTCGTAAAGAAGTATTGCTGAAGGTAATTTGTATTTGTTCTACAATATGCTTTGGTGATGTGTAGTAATTCTTTCTAAGATCTTTTCCCAAATAGATCCCAGACTCTGAGGAGAGCCTTGTGAATGCAGTCACATGTATGCAAATGCATAAACTAAAAGTGAATCTAATGACAAATGTGATATTTAAGTTAAATGTTACTTTTGAGTTAAAAAAGGTGGGATTTTATTATTATTACTATATTCCATTATTATATATTTTATGATTCATAATAATAATAACAATAATAGCAATAATAATTTTACATGAAAGCAAGGTACTTCTATCAAACACTGAACACTGTTTTGCTGGGTTGCCTTCCTGTCTCGTGACTTATTATGTGGGACATGGCCCTGAACCTTGAAACTGCAACTTCAGAACCTCAGGAGAGATATGAAGAGCAACAATGTTAATTTTCAATACCTTTTTTTTTTTGACCTTGATCACTAGAAGTCAAAAAGAGAAGTTCCTTCTCCCAGCTAGAGCCAGTGTTCACAAAGGAGTCTCAGTCAAATTTGGTATAAAGGAGATCAGTTCCTGAAAATCCTTCTGAAAGTCCCTAATACCATTTTTATTTTTCTCATACACCATAAGTAGTGTGCAAGTATGCAGAGATAGCACATTGATAATGTTGTCTTGCCTCTGAACATGGTGCATCCAAGAGCAGTATCATTCACTAACACCTCTACGCTCTGTTCAGAGCTCTTGGATGCCGTTGAAGCAGTCTGTTAACTGTCTTCCAGAAATGGAGGTACTCTGGTAAGGAATATATATATACACCTCTGTGATGAAGTAGAAAATCCAGATTGTTCTGCATCCCCCTGGACTGTTGTGAGTAAATCAGCATCATGCTGGGTGTATTCACCATTGTGTCAGAGAGCTCACAAAGATGCCCAGATGTAAACATCATTCTCCTACTGCTAAGATGCCTAGTCTAGGCTTCCACACCAGTCAGCTTAAGCTAGTAAGCTAGAAAAATGTACAGCAGTGTGTCCTGAGAGCTCACCTCATTCACAGAGCACAGTCTCCATTTTCCTCCTTCTATTACTATGATCAGTGGAGCTCTTTCTGCAAGATACAGAACTGTAATTTCAAGTTTAATTCATAACATTTCTATCATTGAGACACGTGTGACTTAGACTCCTGAATTCCTAACATTTCTGCTGGAGTGCTTTGTCACTCTGTCCAGAGCAAAGGAGAAAAAAAATTTCAAAGGGATGAAGTTGCTGAAGGATACAGATAGTGAGTTACAAAGTATGGCTGGTAGGTTAGGGCATCAGCAGGCTGTAGCTGACTAGCAGTGAATCCTATTTCATATCTTCAGATTCTAAATGTTAATTTATCTGCCTTTCTTTTTCTCTGCTGACACATCTGAAGGAGAACATCAAGCCAGACACAGGTCCTGTGAGGGATTTTCAGCCCTAGGCCCCAGTCAATGGATAAGCAACAGCTCTCACTTAGCAAGCTCATTTTTGTTACTGATGTCTCAGGCAGGCATACTTCCTCTGAATTTCTTACCTGCTTTTCCAGAAAATCAAGAGAAGACAAAACCCAACCTTAAGGTAGGGTCAGCAAACTAAAATGAACTTCTACTGCTCACACACCTGAATCATTTCTGTGTGGCAGAAAAAGCCAAAAGGGCAGAAGACATCTGCCAGGGAGAGAACAAACGCAGAAATAAGGTGGTTGATGTCATTGTTTTCACCACCAATATTTTTTATGAATGCATTGGACCCCAAAGGAAAAATTACTTCTTCCATTTGTTTAGACTTTTTTAGACTATCAGGCCACAACACTGGCTTGATACACAACAGGGTAGAAAGGAAATTTCCTTCTTTTCCCTTTCCCTTTCTCTTTTTTTTTTATTTTTTTTTTTGTGGTCCATTTTAAGAAACCCTTGTGTATTTATTATTGAAGTGCAGTCTTTTCAAAGCCTGAATGGCTCCTCTCAATTAAATAAACATTATTGAATTGTTTGACTACAGAAGGCCACATGTTGGCATAAAAGTGACCCTAGAACATTTATTTCAGGGAGCCCTGAAGGAGTAAAGTAGCTTTATATTGCTTCTTTTTTCATTTTCATTCTGTCATGTAATGCACTTGTTGGCATTCCTTTTCTTATTGCTTAGTGCTAGCCATATGTTGAAATGCTGATGAAAGAACAGATGTGTTTGGCTTTTTGAAGATCTCTTACTATTCAAACTTTTCTGAGAGACTTCATGTTTTCATTTCCCCTGCCTGAAAATTTACTGTGGCTTCCTGTGAGGGTAAGTCCAGAACTGAGAGATTTTATGGGCAGCATAAGTGACATTCCAAGATGTGAGGGACATCTTTTGTGACAAGGAGGAAGAGTATATGGGATGGTTATTAAGAATGTGAAAAATTATTTTGAGAGGCAGCTGATGATTGCTGATGAGTGATCTGGACATCGTATGACCTGCCTTGGTGTTTGTCCACAGGCTGAATTAAGGTGAGATAGGTCAGGAAAGGGAATGAGACCACTGCTTGAAAGATCTGAAAAGAGAACATAATTCATGCTGTATGCAAAGCAGGTCAGAATAAATTAAGGACTAGTATCCAGGTCTGGGACCCCCAGCACAAGAAGGATGTGGGTCTGTTAAAGCAGGTCCAGAGGAGGGCTATGAAGTTGTTCAGAGGGCTAGAGAACATCTCCTATAAAGAAAGGCTGAGAGAGCTGGGGCTGTTCATTTTGTACAGCCCTAATTTCTTGTTTATGTTCTTGGTTAAAGTATTTTAAGGTCTCTTCCAACCCAAGCCATTCCATGATTCTATGATTTTATGGAAGATTTATTGGGAGGAATAGTGTTCCTAGCAATTGCAATTTTAGTGCATGATGCAGCTTGACGATTTGGCAATGTAATTGCAAATTAGAGACACCCCTTTCACTTTAAGTTCAGCCCACTAAAATATTTTTGTAACAAATGACATCCAAAATTCTTTGTCCAGCTGGTAAATCTTTCTGGTATCCTCACTGAAAATGGCAAATATACCAGTATACTGCAATGAACTCATAATTTTCAGTTAAGTATGTAAAATCCTGTATGAGATTTAACCTTATAAACTTGTGCCCATCCTAAAATAGTCTGATAACTAACTTTTTAGAAGCACTGCTCTTCAGATATGGACACATGAGGCAAGGTAAGAGAAAGTGAGATGCATGTGCAGCCTGGTACCTGCTTAGTACTAGAAAGCTGTGCTAGACTGGATTAACAAACAAAGTATGAACTCGCAGTACTGCAAGTGATAAGCTTGTCTGGTACTGCTTTGTAATAGAGTGCTATATTTTGCTGCCTATAAAGTTACTAAGTCTCTTGAACAGCAGATTAGAATCTAAATGACGCCTATGACCATCATGCCATTGGAAAAATAGCAAGCACAGCCACTGGTATTTTTGTCAATGGTTCTGATGTTCAGCATATGAATAGGAGTGTGACTGACCATACTGCAGACTGAACACTAGATCCCAGTGCAAAACATCAAAGGTGTCATTTCCGTATCAAAAACCTACTACTGCTGGTTGTATCCAATATGGAAGATATGTCATCCCACAAAACAGTGCAGTGCTTCTCCAGAACACAGCCAGGCTGTAGCCACGGAAAACTGTACCATCCCATGCGCATAGGAAACGGTAGCTGCCTTGCTAACGGGGCTTCAGCATCCTTCCATGAATTTAGAAAAGAGTGTGGTTGAATGTTTTTTGCGTGTTTCCAGTGTGTGAGTGTGTGTGTGTTCAGTTCTGCCTCCAATTACAGAAAATACTCACTAAAACATCCAGCATGCTTTCGTTAGCCTCACCAGTCCCACTGCAGCAGATACCATTTCTATGTGGATTCTCAGACAAAAAGGTTTCTCTTCACATGTAACATACTGCAGGGCTTTCTCTTCACATGTAACATACTGTAGGTTTAATGAGTAAGGACAAGTATATACATTAATTAGTGGGAGCAAAGGATTTTGGCATACTTGGCAAGTCCAAGTTCTTTCCTGTTGAGATGTGGTGTGGATGCAATCAGGAGTCACGTGTACATGGTGGTGTGGAGCAGAGCTCCTACTGGCACAAACTTTGGCTCAGACAATATGAACCTAAACTCAAGCACATTTATCAAAGTCAGCACAGAAGCACAGATGGGGATCTTTAGCTGTTTTAAGTAATCTTTTTTTCAAAATAAAGCTCAAAGAATAATGTGGCTGTGATTAAAAAGAACAGCTAGACAATTATATTTTCGTTGAAGAAGCTGTGTCAGTTTGAAATCCCTAAAAGAAATAATTGAAATTTATGTATTTTGTTACAGGTCAGACAAGTCAGAATCTCTGCCTTTATTATTATTGCACACTAGGTTGTCTTGTCACACAAACTATACTTCATTTAATCTGAAACCATTATATATTTAGTTATTACAGTTAACTGCCTGAATTTCTATCTTCTCATGACAAAACTTTTTGATTTCTTAATTTAAACTTGTTTGTCTATATTTTAAAAACTAGTTTCAGCAATATATGACCATTTCAGCAATACGTGACCAATGTATTCATATAATTCTAGTTTCAGTAGTATGTTATTTACAATAGTTAGAAAGAGCTATATGTATACATATAGCTTATACACATACTTTTTTAATTTATAAAGTTGCAAATAGTAATATTAGTGAATAAAAGAACATCAAAAACAGTATCCAAAAAGTATAGTGTCTGTAAAAAAAAGCAGGTCACTGTGTTAGATTGTCATTGTAAATTTTAAATAATCATAATTAATCATGTCAAATTGCAATAATTTTCTGGTCCTTGGCCAGTCAATGGAGAAAAACTTGTAGCTATGATGTTTAAATTGTATTACAGGTTTACAAAAGAACTTGTATGCTATGATAATAGTCTTATCAAAATAATACGTCTTGAACTGTTAGAATAAATCCTCTTATTATTTCCAGGTGAATTATTGGGAATAGAACTCGAGCTCTTTCAAGTTTTGAAGCTCACTAATTTTTAAGATGCGTATTTTGAGATATTATTTGATTTTAAATTCACCTGTCAGAGACTTTCCTGTCTTTTGCAGGTGTTATCCAAGAAGCTTGCTATGTTACGTAATCAGTATATACAGTATACTTTACATACCTGTAGCCTCCAGAGATATATTTGACAAAGAATTATGCACCAGTTACATGCTATTTTTCACAGAGATATTTCATGAAAAGTCCTGAAAATGCCATTGGTGAATAAAAGTCTTAGGTTTAAATTTTAGCAAAGCAAATATCTCAACAAACAAGTCCATCATGCTCTAGAGAGATATATGCTAAAAGGAAAAGAATCAGAAAAAATAGTTCCAGATTTTACCAGACACCAAAAATAAACATAGTTTTCCATGATAAGAGGAAAGAAATGCCACATAACCGAACCAACTTAAATGTTGTTTTGTTTGTTTGCTTGTTTTCCTGTAAAGTGTTTACAAAATGCAGTTAGGATTTCACACAAGGCATACATATATTTACTCAAAAAGTATTTTGTTTGAAAACTATCTGTTAACATCACCCCTTTGGCTATCTTTCAATACTTAAAGTAATTTTCTTCTTACTGTAGTGTTCATACTGACTCTTGATGCATAACTTGCTTTAGAAATAAATGCTGATATGGGTGATGAAATTAAAAAGCCCATATTTGGGGGTTAGGGATATAAAAGAGGAAAATAATAGAATGATTGACATTGCTTACATTTGTTTTCAGTAACAGAATATAACACATGTTAATTAACCAGGAAGAAAAATAAATAATATAAACGTAGATAGCTTTCCATGGAAATGTAAGCTAAATTGAGTTGACAGAAATCACTAGGAGTAGCCACCTTTTTCTATTTTGTAATAGGACAAAAGGTATTAACTTCATAAAAATAATATTTTCCTATCACTGCTAAAATGCCAGAAGCACTGTGGCACTCTGGTAGTTCCTTTTTCAAATGACTCTTAGCTTCATTTTTTGCTACAGATGAAAGAACAGTATGGCAACTTAGCTGGCAATTTTGTGCGATTCTTTTATTTACTACTGAAAATTATACTTGGGCTTGTTTTTTGTTTTAACAGAGAAAGAATTACTCGAGTGTTGGCAGATATGCACAATATAGGAATATCATTCTTTTTGCCATTTGTACCTAGTAAATTACTTCTGAGAATACTAAAGTTCTCTCTTACCAATTCCCCCCCTTATTGATCTAATTGAAGAATAGAAAGTTAAGAATTTTGAACTTTTGAGTACTAATGTGACATAGGGATTATGATTTCTTCCCCCATGTTCTTGAAGTTGTACCAAAAGCTACATACATCTTTCTATAAGAAATGCATATTTGTATTGTTTTTTCTTTCTTTTTGAAGCTTCAAAGGAGTCATATGTTCTCATTTTCCAAATTATTTCAAAATTTACAATATATGTCTAATATACAGCTGCTTTGTTCCATTTGTAGCTATGAGTTCTATGGATTTTTGAAGCATTATGTTAAAAAGTGTTTTCTACTGCCAGTTTAAACTTAATTTCATTTCTGTTTAACTAGATGTTTTTAAGCTGTGAAGAGAGGTTAAATAGTACAAAAAAAATCTGGTTTTCTTAGTCCTTATTGTATACTTATGGCTTCCATTATTTATATAGGGTCTAACTCAAATTGTTCCAATCATTTTATTTTTTCCTCATAGGAAAATTTTTATTCCTTTAATACTTCTGATTATTCCCTGATTTTTTATTTTGTTTTGTTTTGTTTTGTTTTGCTTTGTTTTATTTTATTTTATTTTATTTTATTTTATTTTATTTTATTTTATTTTATTTTATTTTATTTTATTTTTTGATAGGGATCGGTATTTCATTAATAATATGAAATGAAAAGGGCAGGAAAAGACATCTTCATTGATCATATCATGAGGCCAGAATTACACACTGAGAAGTTTGGATTACCTGGAAAGATCCTGACTGCCCATTCCCCCTCCTGAGGTCTTGGTAATATAAACAGTTTCAGTTCTTTCTAAACCTTATTTCTTTTCCTTCACTTCCACCTATCACTCTATAGCCAACACTGATCAGAGCTTTACTACCTTTTATATTTTTACTTTTTGCTAAGAGGAGTTTCAGTATAGTTAATACAGGTGTTTGCAAGGATTTTGCTTATACAGTTGTCCCCATTACTATTATCAAGAGAGAAATATATATGCAAAAGTGAGGAAGAGTTAGCAAAAAAATAATAAGACAGAAAGAGAGAGAGAAGTACAGAGAGAATGAGAGAGAAAAGGAGAGAGGAGAGGAGAGGAGAGGAGAGGAGAGGAGAGGAGAGGAGAGGAGAGGAGAGGAGAGGAGAGGAGAGGAGAGGAGAGGAGAGGAGAGGAGAGGAGAGGAGAGGAGAGGAGAGGAGAGGAGAGGAGAGGAGAGGAGAGGAGGAGAGGAGAGGAGAGGAGAGGAGAGGAGAGGAGAGGAGAGGAGAGGAGAGGAGAGGAGAGGAGAGGAGAGGAGAGGAGAGGAGAGGAGAGGAGGAGAGGAGAGGAGAGGAGAGGAGAGGAGAGGAGAGGAGAGGAGAGGAGAGGAGAGGAAGGAAGGATATAAAGCCTATTCACAGGTTTTAGAAAGGAGGAATTCTCTTAGCTATGCAAACGTTACTGTATTGAGTGGAGGAGGTTTCAACCCTTGATGCAGTACCACCACCTACATAGCCATTTGCAGATTTTAGCAATTTGGATTCCAGATCAAAATATTTGACATGATCACTGGACTGTACTGTGTCTAGGAGAAATAATGTCTATAAAACAAATATTGATAGCAGCTGCAGTGCTTAAAACAATTTAGAAAGTAAACAAAGCTGATGTGAGAGTGCAGATCCAATAAAATGTCTACCTGGTAGGCAAAAAAATGATCTGCTGCAATTAGCATAGTACTATAGTTCAACAGGGCCCATGCCAAATTTCCTTCAGGTAGACACATGTACTCCTATCAGGAAAATTCATGCAGAGCAATTTCAGAGTCATCTGGCCACATGTTTTCAGTTCTTTGAATTTATAAGCCTGTCTCCTGGGTAGTGTCATAATCCTACGCTCCATTTCTCTGTTGATATAGCTGTTCAGTGAATGCTGTTTTTTCCAGTATGTTATTTCTTTACTTTCTGGCCCTTCTGTCTCTCTCTACCTGTAGCTATATATAGACTGGATAAAATAAACTAACAACCATTCTGGTAATTAGTGCTTCTGAGTCTTCTGGACAGAATGAAAAACTAAGAAAAATCTACCTACTGATGAAACACTTCAGTTTCCAAACCTTCAGTTACACATACGTATTGCATATTAGCTTCCTTTGCGATTACCATCCAAACTATACCTAAGTTGGTTCTTCTGAAGTGACTGTTGGCTTGCAGAGGAATGTACTACTACTCTTCATGAGTTTACCTGGTTTCTGTGCAAGTAGCACCAATATTGAATATGATGCTAAATGTGGTGGACGTGAATGTGAGAGCAGTTCTTAGGGTTTGGGATCTTTTCACGACATGTGTTTTACTAATATTAGGACTAATTTTGAATTAAAATTGTACATTTTATCTAAATCATGGAAAAAAAAAAAAAAAAAACCACTCCAAAATATTAAAATAGCCCAGTATAAAGAAAAAAAAACATATAACCACATTGATCATCAACACATACATACATACATACATACATACATATATATATATGACCAATGTGGGCAGTTAACTTGCAACTCTGCAAGTGACATTGAGCATATTAGAGTGGATGTTTAAATTCCCTTGTTAATGACTGGCCAAAGTTAGGTAACTCAGAATAGCATTCACCACAACTTTTATGCTTGGAATAAGGTGACTCAAATAAATAATGTGAAATGTCTGAGAGAGAAGCTGATCTAACATCTTTTCAGTCTCCTGAACTTTTGCTGTTAAGTAGCAGCCTGAATTATGTATCTCTTGACAAAATTTCTTTCTTTGCTTATCTGTTGAAATGTTTCTTTCCTAATTTTCTTTGAAAAGGAATCCAAAAGAAAGGAGATGAGCATGCCTATTTTTATGTTATCCAGAGTGTTAATAAATTCCAGATTTCCTTTCCTTCTACTCTCAAAACCAGATCACTGTTTCTTATCTGTTCTTGATTCCTGGACAGAGAAATATAAATGAGAATTTCCTAATCCATGCTCTTACATATGTATATATATGTATGTATATAAATATAAATTTTGGGTAGACCTGTGTGGTGTCAGGAGTTGGACTCAACGATCCTTATGGGTCTCTTCCAACTCGGGATATTCTATGATTCTATGATAAATATATGTGTGCATGTATGTATACAGACTACATTTCATGATACAAATAGTGTTCTGGTGAATACTAGATATTTAATTTTGTTATTTGTTCATCTTACAAAGTCTATCACCAGGCTCATAGAAAAGTAGTGAAGTGGTCAGATTGAATATAAAGTATCTATGACAAGTTGTTAAATTATTGTATATAGTAAGCTCAGTCAGATTCTCACCTTCAGTCCTGCTGCTTGAAAACAAGGCTCAAAGGCTTGCCAAAAGTTGTCTCTTTAACACACTGCCATTCTGTTCTACTTTTCCTTGTCTGGACCCCTCCTACTTAATGATAGCTTGCTCCATAGACTCAAATGGGCCTCACTTCTACGTGGTTCACACGCTGATAATAGCTTTTCTCCGATCTTATAAACTGATAAAGTAATACATAAAATATGTACACTAACATCATCAAACATAATTTACTTGAGAATAATAAATATTTTTCTGGAAGGTCTTCATATTGCATTGAAAAAATGCCCCTGGCTTCTTATTCTGCTTTTCTGGTTTGAACAGAGCAATAAATGTGAGTGAAAGTTCATGTAGGAGGAAGAAGGTAGCCTGAAATGATGTAGCCATTTTCCATAAACGGACAGAGTTGTACCCAGTTCATGGGCAAGTTAGAGCAGCTGTTTTACCTTCTAGGAGCCTTTTATTTCAGTGTCTAAGCATGCTTTCCTGAAGAAAGTACTCACACAACAGTGTGCAGTTTTGAACTAAATTTATCTAGATGCATATATATTTACATATATGTGATTGTGTTTGTGTGTATTAGGGAATTTGTGATTATTGTGATGCAAATATTTAGGAACTTGACTGACACATTTTTTTATTTTTTTGAATTTTAAAGCCAAGCTTTATTAAATTCATTCATCAACAATACACTTTGTGCTGACGGTTAGTTCTAACATATAATTAATCATTATTACAGCATATAGCAAACTGGTTGTCATAAAGAATCACATCTTGAATTAGCTGTGAGTGTAAAATAACTCGAAGCTGATGCTGTATGGTTAGCATATGATAGCTGTGTTCCATTGTGGTTCCTAGTAGCCACAGTTAAGGTGATCAGGCTTGAGAGCTCTTTGATGACAGAAATTAGAACTGAAGCAGGCTTGTCTTCTCTTTTAGTTTATCATGGACATTTACACTTCTTGCCAAAGGAAAGCTCAATTGCTTCAGTTGCTGCTTATCTTGGTTTTGCTTTTGACAGTCATCCTTGCATATATGGCAGGGTGCCCTGGTATATCTCCAGTCCTTTGTGCTTACCACGTTTTTTGTTCTTTATTTTGGGATTGCAATTTCTGTCACTTGGATGTCTCCTACATGCAATTGCACATATTACTGTTTGGACCTTTGCTGGTTCACATACTTAAATAAAATGTTTATATATTGTCTCTGGCATACCATCACATTGTCACAAGATTTGTATATATTGCTTTACACTGTTACACTGTTTCAGTGGGTCTATACATGCATTCAAGGCAAGCCAAAATGGATACTATCCTGATTAGTGCCATTTTAATTAGCAGGTTTCACAGGTCTCTGCTTTGGCTATAATACCATCTTCTCAATCTGCCTATTCTCCATTATGCCCCAACAGTGGTCATGTGATTTGAGTATGGGAACAGGCCTACTTTAGAACCCTTACTCCTAATGTATGGAAATTAAAACATTACCTGAAGAAGAAATGTAGTTTATAATGCTTAAGACCTTTTTTTTCTGGGCATTTACATGGCACATTTTTGATATAAAGAACAATTCAACATAGAATATTTTGTGATAAAACTGGCCAAACTCAGCTTGTCAAGATCTCTTGTTAAGTCAGCCCATCATTTACTATAATCTTTAGGCACAGCATAAATATAAAAGATCTTTCTCTTTAAGCTTGCTTAAAGTCTCTTAATGAAAGTCCAGTAATTCCAGTGTAAAACTGTATGTTTATTTGGTTTAAAAAATAAAATAAGCTGCACTGTGTATAGGTGCATTTACACTAGAGATTTTATAAGTATAATTATTTAATCAAAAAATCACATACCATCTAATTATTATTCTACTAGAGAACATTTTCTATACAGATCAGACTTAATTCAGATTATTGGCAAGTGGAGTAACGGAGTCAGCTCCCACTGTTGCTATAGATTCATGGATTGCAGCCAGAAAAGGCCATTCAATCATCCAGCTTGTTTTTCTGTGTAACATAAGACTATAAATTAATTCCTCCTTGAGTTAGAGCAGCATGGGGGAACAAACATTTAAGAATTTAAGAAGAGCAAAAGCTGATCTCTTGTTCAAAACGTGTCTTCTGCTACTTTTATAATGTTTCCCTCATTTCTAATTTGAATGCATCTATCTGCAACTACAAGCCCCCAGGTGTTAGTGTTTTATATATATATAAAACATATATATATATGATAGATTGAAGAATCTTCTCTTGCCAAACATCTGTCTTATTTACAAATCTTAGTTACAAGAAACATAAGTCATATACTAACATCTTGGTGGTGGTGGTGGGGGGGGGGGGTTCTCAAATTATTTCCTTAATGGGAAAGTTCTCCAATCTCTTATTTATTTCTGCTTTTCTTCGTTTAACCTATTCCATTTTATCCACATCTGATGTGAACCCTGAAACTGTTACCGACTTAAAATTACACCACTTAAAAAACAGGCTAATCAAGTATTGATGTTCTCCTAACATATTAGATCACTTTTTTTTTTTTAAATGTATGTATGCACAATTTACATTATTACTGAGTTACAGCATCACAGTGAAAGTTTATTCTTAACTGATTATCCAATTTACTCCCTGAGTCCTTCACCCACTGCTTCACATGACAGTGTCCATTCTGGTGCAAATACAGCTTATATTTTCATTCATAGGTTTGTGACTTTTGACTTAGGTGAATTTAACATTTTTCATTAGATTGAACCAAATTTATTAATAAAAAAATAAAACTTTAAAATACCAATAAAAGGACTTATTTTAGCACATGACAAAAAACATAAGTCAATTATTTCAGCCATTTTGTTATCTACATACTAAAGAGACCTGACAGACATAAATAGCAAAGAGTAAAATGCAAACAAATAGAAATAAATAATAATAATAATAAAAAATCCAGCAAGGTCCTGCTAGAACCTTATCTGTTACATGATGTTTTTTATTCACAAATAATTTTGAAACCTTCCAGCTTTTCATCTATGTAGCGTGCGCAACACTGACTTTGTGTCTTCCTTCTTTATTAGACAAATGTGGTACAATATCAAGACAAAAGCTTTTGATGCAATGGGTGTATTTCATCAATCTCATTTTAATTATCAACCAACTTGTAGTGTTGTTGAAAAAAGTTATTGAGTCAGTTTGATGAGATTTATTTTCCATAAGCTTGTTTTGATTGGCATTAATTGTATTTACCTCCTTTACTTCTTTATTAATCAAGTGTTCTATCAGCCTCTTTCCATTACTTTGCCTGAGATCAATGTCAGACTGACAGGCCTAACATCACCCAGGTCATTCAACTCACCCTTCTTGAATATTATCACAACACCATCTTTCTTTCAGTCTCTGAAGAACTGCCCCAGTGTTCCAAGAATTACAGAAAATCAATGTTAATAATGTAGAATGCTCATTGGTCAGATATTTTGTCAGAAATTATGTAGAGGCTTTCATTAAAAAATGCCAAACTTCAGCACGTGCTACACAACATTCAGACAGTTTTCAAGGAGGAATTTCCAGTTTTATCAAATAATCTAAATACACCATCTGATATTTTCATAAATACAGAACACATATACTTAAATGGGATAATTAATGGGTAAAATTTATTTTTAGAATTTCTCTTGTTCCTGACACACTCAAAAACTTAGCTTGGCTACATTTCTCCATGTATACTCCTGGTTTCCTCATTAGTTTTCTGAAATTCCTAATTTGTGATTTGTCTTCTTCCATTTGTTCATTATTTAGCTGCTTTCATTTCATCTTTAAACCAAATTAGGGGATTTCTTTTTTCTTTCTTTCTTTTCCTTTTTTTTTTTTTTTTTTAATTCCAGTGAGGCATTTCTTGATTTATGACTATGAGTTTTGTCATGTGATAAAATATTTTTGTCACCTCCCTTATTATTAATGTGATTCTGTAAAAAATATCTTACCTCCTGCCTACTACATTCTGCTTGCTTTGCCTTCAGGTCTTTTAAAAGCATGAATATAGGAGTTTGTTAGATTAATTTGTTCCTACTTACTAAAAAACTAATCATTTGCTCAGTGACCACTGTTTTTAGGTATTGTTATTTGTAGTTTGCGATCAATTTCACAACTTTCTGTCTCTTAACATAAACCAGCAGTGTGTCCTTGTCACAGCTTGAGGGAGGTGATCTTTTCGCTCTGTTCAGCACCAGTGAGGACACATCTGAAGTAATGGGTCCAATCTGGGATGCAATACTGCAGTTACTGCACTCTTGTACTGCACTCTTGGTACTCCAGTACTGCACTCTTCCAAGAGAAAGACAAAAGAGACACGGACATACTGGAGAGAGTCCAGCAAAGGACCATGAAGATGATGAAGCGACTGGAGCACCTCTCCTGTGAGGAAGGGCTGAGAGCTGGGACTGTTCAAAATAGAGAAGGGAAGGTTCGGGAGGTGGGGGAGGAGGAGAGGGGACACGACACAGATCTTATCAATGTATAGAAATACCAAAGGGAAAGTGTAAAGAAGATGGAGACAGGCTCTTTTCAGTGATGCCCAGTGCCACAACAAAAGGCAGTGGGTACAAACCGTAACACAATTGGTTCTGTCTGAAAACCAGGTAACAAGTTTTTATGTTGAAAGTGATGGAACACTGGCACAGGTTGCCCAGAGAGGTTGTAGAGTCTCCCTCCTTCAAGAAGTTCAAAAGACATCTAGCTGTGGTTGGCTGTGTTGGACCAGAAGACCCACAGTGGTCTCTTCCAATGTCAACCATTCTGTGATTGTGTGACTATATGAAGATAAGATCCAATAAATTTTCCTGTGTCAAATCTAACAGTTTTTGAGTAAGTTGTCATTTATAATTTTTCCAGTTTCTATGAATATTTTAGTTTGATCTTTGTGTTATCCCCAGTATTTGTAAGCTGCATTGAATTCCCCTTGCACAGGAAAGTTTTCACTCAAATTCTGTAAATTAGCAGTTACAGACAGACACCTTCCTCACTACAGTGATTTGATGATCTATGTCAGATAATCATCAGTTCCAGACTGGTTGACTAAATCCATTTAAGATAGTTGGTTCTGAGTTGGATACTTTTCAAACGTGTTCTCCTTTTCTTTCTGCCTACTCAGTTTTTCCACAATTTCAGTAATAAAAAGTTGGCTCAAGTTGTGCTTATGACAATGGACTTTAACCTTCATGATTATAATAACTTATAAATTCATCTAATAATTAATACTTTATACATTCAATTTTCTGCTTTAATGCCAATACAATTATTTTATACATGTAATACTTATATATGGTGTGGGATTCGGTTCCTGATTAAGACACTATTGTTAGGTACATGCATATAGATTTCTACTTCTCTGCTAAATATATAGCTTTATTCTGCCAAAATGGACCAACAGGCTGATGTCAGTTCTCTCCAACAATCTTCAGAGTATCCACGACATCCATACAGGTCTGGCATGGGATTTAGAGGAGACCCGTGACCTTCTGGAAAGAAAGAAAAGATATGCCCACATTCTCAAATGGCGTGAACCACCTAAACTCAGTAAAAGCTTCCCTGACTAAAAGGTCAGGGAAGTGTAGAGAGGATTCAGCTACAATTCAACAACTGAGGCTTGTTTCAACTGTCTGGGTGTCCAGTGCCATCTGAGATGCTTCAAGCTATCTCTTACTCAGAATTTGTTTGCAAGTCACAGTTCTTAAGTGTAGATGAATGGAAACTGCAATTACTGTTTTAATCATCAGGCCAGAAAGTGGGTGTTCTGATTTTTCTGCTCTATTGTTCCTCCTTTTAAAAACATATCAAGCACTTTTAAACAGAAAGAACACTAGCTTTTCTTAATTTAAATTTCCACTGGTGTGCATTTATATATAAATATTTCTATTAAGAAATTATAACAATTTCTATGCAGTTATCAACTCCTTCAATTAATGGTTTTAGTAAAATATATAACACTGGTATTATACCATTTAAACTCTAGGTGTTGTTTCCACTACTGCGATCAGCACACTTTCCCAGTACCTGGAAAAAAAAAAAATCAGTGGAAGGAAACTGCATGTTGACTGTACTTTTTTTCTTAATAGTTATGTACTTGCAGAAGTTATTTATGTACTTGCATTTTCAAATAAAAGTTCAATAATGTAGCAAAGTATTAGAAGCAGCAGTTCAAGATTAATTTCTAATTTCAGCTTCCTGGAGAGGTTACTTTTTTAGATAATGAAAACTGTCTTTTCTTATTATATATCAACAGGATTTTTTTTTTCATATTATAATTTTGGTATTTCAAATTAAGAATTTTCTTCACGTCTTCATGTTTGCATTTTAATTGTGTGACACCATCCAGCAGATTAGCAGAAAAATGCCAATTTGTACTTCTAACCTTTTTATTTAAAAACTCTGAAGAACCACATGACTTTGGCATTACTGTGGTGGTGTTGTTTTTCTGCAGAACTAAAAAAGAGTGCATTTATGGCTATCTGAATGTTGGACAAATACTACAGGAAAATTGCTATACAAGCAAAGTATAAATACAGTCAAGCAATTTATTTCTCATTTGCTAAGAAGCAATTTGATAAGGAAATGTTTGCAGAATTAAGTGAATGGCTGCATTATACATGTTAGTAAACAGATCGAATTATTTCCTTCTTTCTCCTTGTGATAAGCAACTTTCCACTTCCCTAGGTGTGACTTTATTGGTGTATGAATAATTCAGCATTTTGAACTAACTTATCTCAAGGACTACTATCCAACATTTTTTTCTTTCCCTTTTCTGCTTACCTTTTTGTCATATCCTCTTTATGAAGTAAACTGCTGCAACATAGACAAAAAGGAGATAAAAATTCCTCAATGCACAGTAAGTGAAACAAAGGAATATTCATTTTGCAGAAATTATTCTTGATTTATTTGTGACAGTTGTAATTGAATTAGATTACAAGGGAAATAACAAACGGTGATTACAGTTGAAAAGCACCTTTTGGCAACTTTCTGTAGCTTTAACACATTGAATGAGTAATTCAGTAATATATGAATGGACATAATATTACCCAATTCACGAGTTAAGGTTGACTTTCATGCTTGTCAGATATGCAAAATTCTGATTGAAGTTATAATAGTAAATATAAGCAATGGTTATTGATGAAAATTCAGTGACAGAGCACCACAGAAAAAGCTGGAACACAGTACACCCATGAAAATGTTTTTGAATTGATCTACTTACTGTTATGAAATGAAAATTCAGGTTAGAATGCATGCATGCAAAAGAAAACAAACAAACAACAGAAAAAGTTGAAAAAAGAGTATCAATTCATTTGTACCTAAAAGATAATATTTAAATTTTCACATCATTTATTTTTATTGGGAGGAGAAAAAACATTAGTGTTTTTTTTTTAATTAATAAAATATATAACGAATCAAAAAGTAAGTCTCACAGAGCTATTAGACACAGTGAGGCCATTATATTAAAATAACATTGTTATATAATCTAATAATATATTAATTATATATTAATAATTTAAGTAGAAATTAGAGTTCCACTGGTCATTTGTCTCAGCTCATGACTTTAAAATGTGTACTTCAGGACTCCTAGATCTGGACATCTTAAGAAGTAGGCTGGTTTTTATAAGTGTTTTAGATAACTGCTGTATGTAGAAGTCTTCATTTGAGTATTAGTTTAAGACTTTAATTTGCATCGGAATCAACATATTCGTTAGTTATACCTCTGAGGAATAACTTACTTTTTCTGGGGGCCACAATAAAACAGTGCCCACTCATTTGAAAGATCATTTTCCTAGTATTTTCTGTTTTCTTGTTCTATTCTGGCACCAGAATGACTTTGTAAGAAAAAAAATCAGAATTCCTTAAATTCCAGAACTTCCAGGGCCTACGTTATATTAAAGTCTGACAGTACATTGTTTTGGCTAATTTTATACAATAATTTGATATATATTAAATCATATTAAAAATCAAATAAAAACATTCTTCAGCACAGACTCTAAAATCTTTGAACATGTTCATACATACATTTCACAACTCTTCTTGCATATTTCAGCAGCTTAAAAGTTGACCTTATGGAAAGCATTTGGGGTAAAATATGTGAATGTTAATAATCTTTTAAATATATATTTACATTGTAAACTGTTAAAGCTTCAAAAGAACTGTCACAGGCTCCTCTCCCAAACATTTCAGACCCATGTCCATTCATCATTTGCTTTTATCATGCAAATTCTCATACAAAGAGATAATTCCAGGCTGAATGAAAGATACTGGTACTTGGAACATGTGAGCTTTTTCCAGTGAGTAACATTCTTTAACTTCAGACTTTTAACCATAATACCGACATTTCAATCATAATCCAATTCTAAAAACAAACAAACAAACAAACAAAATAAGAAACACCATGAACTACAACTGAGTCATGTAAAGTTAATATTATCAATATTAGTATGATATAGTATGATACAGTCTTGCCAGGGATTCCAATTAGGAGGGAATCTTAAAAGTGCTTTGCACAGAGTAGTAGACATTGTCTGTAATGAAAAGTTTACAATCCAATTTAAAGCATGAAACTGCGAGTATAACATTGTAACAGAATAGTGGCAAAAAAATTATTCAAGGTGCTGAAAACTATTAATCATATATCAATACTTTTTGTTTGCATTCATTATTAATTTGCCACTTTATGATTTTAGTAGTATCAGTATACAGTACTTACTCCTACTGCTAAAAGATGTAATGAATAGGTTTAATGCCTGATTGGCATTTGTGTTATTATTTTTTAAAAAATTTCAGCTCCTAATTGAAATAGCTGTCTTTCTTGATTAAGATATCTGCTGTTTGTAGAAAGCCAGATAACTTCCTTAAACATAAATAAAAATTGTGTCTAGAAAACAAGATAAGCTTTCCAGGTACTGATCAGAGGTATGGATGTTTCAACTAGCTTATATCAGTATAAAATCATTTTTCAGGATATTAAAAATGATGCCAGGATTGCAGTGGCTTACATTTTTTAAGAATTTAGACCCAAACATTAAAAGGTGCAAAGTTGTACCAAAAGCCCACAGAAATTCTACTTGCCTTTCTTTACATCTGTACAGATCCTAGAAAATTCTCATAGTTCAGGTAGCAGTTACTTTTCAGAAACCTTTCAATACAAAATAAATAAAGGAGAAAAAAATCATAAGGAAGAACATGCTGGATATTCTCCCCTTCTTGTCCCATTTTCTCCATATTCTCACACCAGAGAAGCATACTGTTTTATTTTATTGTTTTAGTCCTGTATCTTAAGAAGAAAAATACATTAATATTTTCAGGTATGTCAGACAGTTCAGAATTAAGCAAAATAAAATTAAAAAACAAGCATTATCCTAACAGTAGCATGCACTAAGAACTTGTAATATTCAGTAGAAATCCCAGAAAAATAGACATGAGTAATATTATGCAACAAGAAATAAAAAAGGAGCAGAATTTGGTTTTACATTCATAAGGATTCATAAAGGATTTCCAAATGAAGACACAAGTCATATAATACATCTACTGAAAAAGCATTTTGAAAGGAAATATTTTCTGGAAATACTGTTTTACAGTGAAACAGTCTCATCATAGAAAGATGGCTATGATTTCAGGCTAAGTAAATTTAAAATGATGGGTTAAAAATAAAGATAAATAAATCAAAGCACTCTGCTTTTGGTCTGCAAGTTCTTTGCAAACACATACTCATAAACCTCATGGCATATGGAACATTCTTTACAGTCTATGTGTTCTGACTAAGCACATAGATATGTATTTGCTATAGGCAAGTCTCATTGGAGTGGATTAGCGTAACTATGCTAAAATTCCTGACAGGGAAAAAACAGTATGACAATTATTTTGAACATAATTTTCTTTATATATACATATATATATAACTGAATACTCTGATTTAGAACATGCTAGGTATAAAAGGTTGATCCACTTTCAAATAACCTGAGAAAAAAATGTACAACTGGTGACACCAGCCATGTCATGGCAATGCAATCACTTTTTATGAAATCTGTACTACGCACTGTGGAATAACAACATTTACTGTCATTTAGAAATTGTTTTAATATCTTCTAATCAGTGATTTCTCTGATCATTTTTATTTTTATTTTTTCAGGCCTAAACTTCTGTTATTCTCACTTGAGCTATCATACTTCATTGAAAATGAGTGATGGATAAGCTGAAATATCATTTGGGAAATGAAAACTGCAAAGGAAAGTTCAAAGTAATAACGAGATCTAAAAGGGAGAGGTAGTATTTTAAGAGCAAACAACACTGAACTGCAGTTTTGAATAAAAAGATTTGCAGAGATGCAGCATGCATTCTGAAGTCCAAAATCAAAGAAAAATCTTGTGCTTGGGAGCTCATCCAGTGTCTGACTTTGCCTGACTACTGCATAAGGAAAATGGATAGTTTTAGAATGGGCAAAGCTAACTATATGGTTATATTTACATGTACTGACCATTGTTCTTTTCATGGGACACTACATTGGTGTTGATTAATGAGGCTTGTTGTTAAGTATTCTATTAGTAACAGATATTTAGTGAAATGAAACGTTCTTCACAGTTCTTCTGTGCCCCTATGTTCTCCATTCATTCTGTCTATTTTGAATGATCCTTAATTTAGCCCTGACTTCCAAACCAGCTGCCACAATCATTCTAAATTTACTTTTCCCATAGTACATGCGTATTCACCAGATTTTAGATATGGTGCATCCTATTGCCAATTGTTTTAGTTTTGAAAAGTATTTTGAGGTCAATGAGCCATACTCGGTGTTGATGAGGCACGTTAGCACATGTTTGATGGGTAAGTTAAACATTTTTGTCACATAACTGAATGTGAAATATTAGTTCTGAATAGTTTCTTTGTCTTTCCTGCAGCGTATACTTCCCCAGTAAAACAACCTGTAACATTTGCTTTTACTTTAAGTGTTATAACGAGAGATATGAAAACAGGTCTCATTCAAAGGATTTAAATAAAATTCCCCATTCCAATCTGAGCTCCAGCTGTGCAGTTAGTAGGGCACCAGACAGAAGAGTGACAGTGATGGAAAACACTACAATGAGTGGAATTGGAAAAAGATCTAAATTCCTGAGAAGCCTTGCTCTAGTCCCAGGAGTAAAAGCTAGATCAAGGGGAATACTACACTAGCTTCAAACTTCAGAATATGATGCTGATCTTGCAAGGTAGATCCCTTCCCAATTGTTTTGTTGTTGTATCACATTTTTTCTAATGAAACCTTCAAAATGTTTGTTTAATGCTCATGGAGACCTGGACAGTCACATCCAGTTGACTTTCCACATAATTATTTGTTGTATTATTATTTAAGGTATCAAGCAGTTTTCCAGCAAGACTATTCAATGTTTATGTTTGATTCTGTCATCACAATCAGGTAAAGGAATCATGAAGACAAAATACACTGAAAAAAAATCTAAAATAAATAAATAAACAAATAAATTTTATCTCAGATGGTTTAGCCTGAAAAATATTGTGAATTCTTGATAAAATGCAATTTTTATGCAGCAGTTGGTGACAAAATGTCAGGATATATCTTGAGAAAGTTAACACATGCAAACAGTCTGTCTTCATAGCATGTAATTTAAAAATTCTTTCCACGGGACTTGGACTTGAGGTAATGATATTTGAATTGAATGTGGGCAAAAACAGTGGAAAAAACAATAACTGATAGAGAAAGATTGCATACACACTTGTCAGTAGTGTGGCACAACATCATATTATGGCTTGTAAAAATTGACTGTATAGAATGGCAATTGTTAAATGGCTTCACAATGCACTGACAACTTTGTGTAGCCCATTTAACTGACTTTGAATCAATGTAATTACATAGCAATTATCAAAGTAATAGTAAATTGAGCTCAATTTTATAATTTCTTCTCTCTCCAAGTC
Organism: Anser anser; assembly: GCF_964211835.1. Taxonomy (NCBI): domain Eukaryota; kingdom Metazoa; phylum Chordata; class Aves; order Anseriformes; family Anatidae; genus Anser; species Anser anser. The sequence continues at coordinate 23,671,735 of NC_139724.1, forward strand.
ATTTTTGGTTGGGTTGATGATAACAAAGTAAATGAAATTTAGGAATAAAGTTATTATAAAAAAAATCATAAATGATAAATATTTCTATCACTGTTTCCATATTTGAAAAATCTGGAGTACACAAAGTATCTGAGGCTGTTGTGTGCAATGTTTTTAGCCAACAATTGACTTTCAGAATTATCTGGCTTGCTATTTAAGGTAGAATTTTAAATGAATGTTAAAGCTCCCTAATAAAACATATGCAGCTTTCAAAGTTGCATAGGTTCAGCCAGTTTCTATAAATGTGACAACTTTTGTAAGTCTCAAAAGCTCTGCAGTTCTCTTGCTTGATTCATATCATGCCTATCCCTTATTTATGCCTTTACTGCCCTTGGGAATCCAGCTGCTTGAGTTCAACCTCAAGTTGACAAACTTGGGCACCTCAGTTTAGCCAAAGTATCTGGAGAGTGTGAACATATTTTTTTTCCAAAAGCAGCCTGGAAGACCACACATGGGCTATGGACCTCAGATGTGACCCCTCATGAAGTCCTGAGGCCAGTCCTTAGATAACACAGAATCATCGATAATGTCAGTTGGAAAATAACTTCAAGATCAGCAATTCCAACCATCAACCTGACATACTGAGTCTCATCACTAAACTATATCCCTTAGTACCATGTTCACATGTCTCTTAAATATACTACCTCCAGGGATAGGCCTCCACCACTTCCCTGGGCAGCAACATGGAGATACAGACACAGATAATCTCACAACTGAATAGAAAAATGTCAGACAAACAGAATCTTTTACAGCAGTATATATATATACATAGATTATATATATAGATATATATATAAAAGATATATATATATCTTTTTTTTCCCATGGAGGTTAGAGTCTTACAAGTTTTACTTTTTTTTTATTTTGATTCTTTAGCTTCCAGGTTCTGCAGACAGCAAAAGATTGAAAATGGCATAAAATAACAAATATTGAGTAAAATTGTGTAGTGGGTTTACGTGGAAAGGTTTTGGTAGTGGGGGGCTGCAGGGGTGCCCTCTGTGAGAAGAAACCAGAAGCTTCCCCATGTTAGAAAGGGGCCAGTTTCAGCCAGCTCCAAAGCTACCTGCTGCTGGCCAGAGCTGAGCCAATAAGCAATGTTGTTTGTGCCTCTGTGAGAGCAGATTTAAGAAAGAGAAAATAGAATATGCTGAGCAACAGCAGCTGGGAGATTGAGGAGTGGGAAAGAACCCCACAGACACCAAGGTCAGTGAAGAAGGAGGAGGAGGAGGAGGTACTGGAGCTGAAGTTCCCCTGCGGCCTATGGAAAGGCCCCTGGTGGAGTAGGTTGTCCCCCTGCAGCCCATGGGTCCCATGGCGGTGCAGATCTCCACACTGCAGCCTGTGAAGGAGCCCCCGGTGGAGCAGGTGGATGTGGCCTGGAGGAGGCTGCAGCCCATGGAGATCCCCCGCAGGAGCAGGCCCCGGGCCGGAGCTGCAGCCCGTGGAGAGGAGCCCACGCAGGAGCAGGGGGTCTGGGGGAAGCTGCTGCCTGTAGGGGACCCATGCTGGAGCAGTTTGCTCTGATGGATGGACCCCATGGTTCAGAGCCCTATTTCAACCAGTTCTTGAAGAGCTTCTGCCTGTAGGAAGCCCTCACAGGATCAGTTCAGGAAGGACAGCGTCCTGTGGGAGGGCCCCACATGAAGCAGGAGCAGAGAGCAACTGTGAAGGAGTGGCGGAGGTGACACACTATAGACTGACCACAACCCTCATTCCCCTGTTACCCTGTGCCACTCCGGGTGAGGAGGTGGAAGACGGTGGTTGGGGAGAAGGTGTTTTTAGTTTGTTGTTGTTGTTTGTTTGTTTCTCACTTCTCTAGCTTGTTAGTAACAGGCAGTGCATTTCTCTAATCTCCCTACACTGAGTCTGTTCTGCCCATTATGATAATTGTTGAATGATCTCCCTGTCTTTATCTCAACCCTTGAGCTCTTTGCATTGTATTTTCTCCCCCTTTTTCTTTTAGGAGGGGGAGTGAGAGAGCAATTGTGGTGGAGGTCAGCTGCCTAGCTGAGTAAAACCACCACAACTTGTAAGAAATGTTGTGCTTGAGAAGTGGTGGTTGGCTAGGGATAGCTTTTTTGTTCCAGATTGGTCCACTTGTCCTCTTCATTAAAGTGTTGAAGATGTGTTGTGAAAATTCATAACCTAATTCTAAAACTGATATAATCAGACTTCTGGGTAAAAACCTTCATCAGTTTATTCCTATGTCAGTACCTGATGAATGAGCTTGTACATTTCTTCTTTGATTCATTATTTATATGGGTTATTTCAAGGCACTAACAGTACTGGCTCAAGAGACTTTAATAATATACCACGCTCACCTTCAAATTCAAGTTATCATTCCACTGCTCTCTTCGTAAAGGAAATTTAGAGAATTCTATGGAAAAAAAAAAAAAAAGACTCAAAACACCACAGTGTGGAAGCAGAATGAGTAGTTAACATGCCAAACTGTTGTGAGGAAAAAACAGGCTGGAGTATGACTTTCTCATTACGGTCCCATTATAAGCTAGCATATAATGTATAAAAAGATGCAAAAAAATAGTGTTACAGGCATTTCAGAAATCCACTGCAAACCAAATCTCTGCTGGAAAGAAAAAAAAAAAAAGGGGGAAAGGGAAAGAAGGGAAACATTAGTCAGTGATCCTTGTTCAAATGCATATTATCAAACTCAGTTGAGGTTGTCTGGAATGTAATGGTCTGTGATATACAATATAACAGACTAGGTGATGCAATGATGCCTCCTAGCCTTGCATAATTTGAATCAATATACTTAAAACTTTGAAAAAATTGCAGCTCCACAATGATGCTAATATGAGCTTCCTAGCCTATGGTATTTAAAATAATTTAGCTCCTTGTTTCAAATATAATGTGAAAAAGTCAGTTTACATCTGAAATAACTTAAGAATAAGGGTAAAATTCTGCTTGTACTGCCAATAATGGAAATGCTGATACTAAAGTAAGGACTTCAGCCCAAATTTCTATTGAATATTTTCATGACTGAAAAAAATATAAACCATGAAGTTCTAACATTAAGGAAAGAATTTATCATACATGGCATGTGAACTAATCTTTTAATTAGTTCCTTGTATATTCAATGAAGAAAATTCAGAATTCTTAGGGATCAGTTCATCTGACATTGCTTGAGGATCAAGATGTGTATTTCTTTTTACTAACTATAAAGGCAATCTGAATGACTAGCTTTTATGGCTATTATCCAAGAAATACAGCGCTCTTTGAAAAATGTGCTTCATCTAAACACAGTTGTAAGAAAAAAGTCTGCATTATATTTTTAAAATGCAGCTTTGGTTAGCAAATTTACAGGATTAAATGGGTGATTGAAAATCTTGTCTGCCTGGACTTTACATACATATGTATAGTATATACATGATTCTGCTAATTACAAACAGAGGAGATAACAATTAATAAACATATAATAATAACAATAACAATAAAAACAATAACAATTAATAAAGGAATTCAACAACATGTAACATTTCAAGGAAGGGCAAATGGGTAATAGTTATTGATGTTAGGGAAACTGGAAAGCTGGAGAAAGATTAATAGCATAATTTTTTTAAGGATCAGGTGGGAAAGTGATCTTGCTTTGTATTTCCATTGGAGATGCTGACACAGAAAATAGAGGAACACTGATGATGATATTTGGAGGTCCCATTAATACAGGTAAGAATGGGTTATCATGCAAAAGAAAAGGATGACACATGAAACTGGAGAACAAAGAACAGGATAATTAATAATATTAAAAAATGAAGAAAAAGAAAAAAAAAAAGTCCTGAAATAATGGTTTAAGCTGGAAAGAGTAGAGGGACAAGCTACTAACATCACAAGAAAACACAGAGATCCAATGTTATATGAGTAAAATGGATGAGTAACTTGTGAGACTAGCATAGAGAAGTCAAGAGGAAGACAGAGTGGGAAGAAAGGAGGAGAAGAAATACATCAGAGAGAAGAAAAACAATTATTTAAATGAAGTGCAATGTCAGCAAATGACTGTGAACTTATTCTGAATATATTTCCACAGTGAATTAGGGAGGGTTTGCTAAACATCACAACATGTAAATTCTGAAGCAGCACACAAACTGGATAAGATGGGCAAAAGATGATCTTTAAGACCCCTTCCAACCCAAACCATTCCGTGATTCTATGATTATTATTAATGGGAATAGAAGATATAGTTTCTGTTGGTGAAAAGGACAAAACTTATTGGCCGAAGTTATACCTTCCAGTTCTGTGCTATTCATATTTATCCAACATATACAGAAAAGTGTATTTATTAAGCTGGGAAAAACACACACATACTCTGAACAGTTTACTTCGTGGCAGGACAAGATGAGAACCTGGCAGGGTGTATTCATGGTCAGTAACAAGGATCACACTAGTTCAGATCCTCCAACTTCCATAAGCAAGCACCATTTTCCTATGTTCAACTTGTAAGCCATTTTCTAATTCTGTTTAAAAAAAAAATGTAGTAAGTAGCTTCAGATGATCTTAATAAGAGCAGATGGTTCTATAGACTGCATTCATGATGTTGTTTAGATCTTGCAGTACAAAAAAAATATATGAACCATTGAGAAAGCTCTTCCCAGAATCCTTTTCACTTGACACTTAACCTCTCCCAATATTGTTTGAAGACAAAGTCACAAAAGGTGAAAATAAAACTTACTTTCACCTGCCCTTCAATCCAGCTAGTGTCATTAATTCACAGCCCTCTGCATTCTGCTGGGCATCTGATATTCATGTCCTAAGGATTCTTGGTTGGATTACATTTAAATCACTATCTAATGTAGCTCTATAAACATTAAAATTTTATAGAAACATATATTGTAGATTTGTGAAGTTTTACCAAAGCTGGCTTGTCAGTGTTTTGTAGACTCAGCTTTGTTAGCAATCTTGTTCTTCTCATATCTTTTTCATTTTCACCAAAGGTAATTAACCTCTCTGTGTGGTGACAGTTTTGAAAAATGCTGAAGTTATTAATGACTGTCAGGATCCTACTAGAGATGCAAAAGATCAAATTCAGTAAGAAATTTTAATCAGAACAGAAAAGGTGAAATTCTAAGCTTGATTTTCGTAGTAGTTCCTGAAAATAGATACATAAAGAATTTGGAACAACAGCATAACCTTCATCAAAATTCTGTGAGAACATTCCTATGTTCCTAGGATATACTGCAATACAAAACCTTACCAATAAATACTCACAATCTGTTTAGGCATACAGGGAAAATATCTTGACAGTTGTCTGTTCCCATTTAGAATCAGAATCATAGAATGATTTGGGTTGGAAGGGACCTTAAAGATCATCTATTTCCAACCGACCTGCCATGGGCAGGGACACCTGACACTACACCAGGTTGCTCAAGGCCCCATCCAACCTGGCATTAAACAATTCCAGGGATGGGACATCCACAGTCTCTGGAAAACCTGGTCCAGTGCCTCACCACCCTCACAGTAAAGAATTTCTTCCTTATATGTAATCTAAATCTACCCTCTTTTAGCTGAAAGCCATTACTCCTTGTCCTATCACTACACTCCCTGACAAAGATTCCTTCCCCAGCTTTCCTGTAGGCCCCCTTTAGGCACTGGAGCTCCCCGGAGCCTTCTCTTCTCTAGGCTGAACAGCCCCAGCTCTCTCAGCCTGTCTTCACAGGAGAGGTGGTCCAGCCCTTTGATCATCTTCATAGCTCTCCTCTGGACTTGTTCAAATAGAATCATAAAGGTTGGAAAAGACCTTCAAGATCATTTTTTCCAACTATTCCCCTGCCACCGAGCCATGTCCCTAAGCACCACGTCCAACCTTTCCTTAAACATCCGCAGGGACTGTGACTCCACGACCTCCCTGAGCAACTCGTTCCAATGCCTAGAATAGGTACATATCTTTCTTGTACTAGGGGCCCCAAAGCTGAATGCAGTACTCCCAGTGGGTCTCTACAAGACTTGGTAGGGGAGAATAACCTCCCTTGATCTGCTGACCATGTTTCTTTTGATGAAGTCCAAGGTAGGGTTGGCTTTGTGGGCTGTAAGTGCACATTGCTGGCTCATGTTGAGCTTTTCATCAACCAACAGCCCCAATGTCATTCTCATCAGGGCTGCTCTCAATCCATTTTCTACCCAGACTGTATTTGTGCATAGGATTGCCCTGGCCCGAATGCAGGACCTTGCTCTTGGCCTTGTTATAACTTCATGAGGTTTGTACAGGCCCACCTCTCAAGCCTGTCTAGGTCCCTCTGGATGGCATCTAGCATGTCAACCACACCACACAGCTTCGTGTCATCGGCAAACTTGCTGAGGGAGCACTCAATCTCACTGTCCATGTCACCAACTAAGATGTTAAACAGTGCCTGTTCCAATACTGACCCCTGAGGAACAGCCCTTATTATTGATTTCCACTTGGATGTTGAGCCATTGACTGTGAATGAGTGCAACCATCCATCCAATTCCTTACCTACCAAGTTGCCCATCCATCAAATCCACATCTTTCCAATTTAGAGACAAGGATATCATGGGAGACAGTGTCAAACACTTTGCACAAGTCCAGGTAGATGTCAGTTGCTCTTTCCCCTATCTACCAGTGCTGTAAGTCCATTTAGTTGAAAGCATTAAGATATCCAGCAAGAACATTGAAGTAAAAACTCTTTTTTAAAAAAAAAAAATATATATATATTTGTATGTATTTTACTAGTGGATTTTTGATAGAAGTATTGCACTCAACTGTTTTATTTTGCTCTGTTTGAATCAGCAAAACCTGACAGACTGTTCTAGTCTGAAGTTGTCTCAAAGAGAAGTATCACTCCAGAAAAGCAATAAAGTCTGTTTGTCTCACTTATGTTACTCAAGTCTGTGCTTTTCTACATAAAGATCATGTTACGCATCTGAGTTCAGGAAACACAAATAAAGGCAAGATACAACAACGATATTCACACTAGCAACCCACAGATGGATTATAAGGCTTTGGGTTTGCCATACTTCATTTACCACTTTAAATTCTGCTATGGGGTAGAAGTGACTTGCTAATGGAAAATTCAATTAACTGTGTAATGGAAGCATATATATAACTATATAATGGAAAATTTAGATAACTATATCACAAGTTTATGAGCCTCAAGGCTCTTTTATCATTGTCTAATATTGCATCTCTCCTAACATATTCAAAACCAAGTGATAGTTTCCTTCCATGATTAGACAAGATAGAGAGCACCCTGTAGGTCTGATCCTGTTAGATCATACCCCATCTGCCATACTGCTACACTCTCTTGATTAATTAATTAATTAATGTTATTTAACAGTGCACTCAAAGCTTACAGCATGCTCAACCTATAAAGCCATGCTATTATGTTTAGTATGTAGTATAATCTAAACACAAGAAAAATAAGAAGTGTTCAAACTGTATATTCTTGAATTCCATACCATCAAAAATACATTAATTAGTACATTTTTAATTTGCAAGTAATGAGAAATCAGGAGAAATATGCAGCAGAATAATTTTAAATATTGCTGATTTTATTACTTGTCAGTAAAACTGATCAGGGAAAATAGGGGGAAAAATAGAAAATATTTTAATTTTATAATAACCGTTTTTGATAGGCAAACAGAAAAATAAGTGTAATTCAGGAGCTTTGAAAAAAAAGGAAGAGATTCTAGGTATGTTAAACTAACTCTGGTAAATGGTTCTGCATTTGATAGACTGCAACAGTTTTTAATGTATTATCTTTACATCTTCTTTGCAACTTCACAAATCAGTTGGTACTGAATTTATACACTAATTGACTTTCACCACAATATTTTGAGAGCAACAGTTTTGAATCTGAAAAATTCTCCTACAACCTGTTTTGATCTGTCCAGGGAGGTGTATCTATGACAGGAATGTAAATTAAGCAGTATTTAAAAGGGAATGAGGCCCCTTAAAAACTTTTATTAATTTTGTGCCTAAATTGTAATCTAGTATAATATTTTTAATTTGTATTAAACAGCTTCAACACTCCTTTAACAAAATTCAAGTAATACATAAAATATCAAGGATTTAAAAGACAAGTTATATTAGCCTTCTTAGAGTTCAGTTAGGATTGTGATGACCACCATTGTTTATTTTAAATCTATAAAGAAAAGTCTCCAGTGAGCTATTTAGTCCTATAATGTTCACATTCACACATACAACGTGAAATGATTCTTGAAAGCACCTTTTGGAAGGGTGTTCAACTTCTGTCCTTATGCAAGAAAATAGTACATCAAATGTAAACAGCTGGGTACATTTACACTGAGCAAAAGCATGCAGTAAAAAGAGCTCTGAATTCTGAGTTCTGAAAGAAGTCACAAAGAAACTAGCTCATGTCCTCCACGCAGCTTTGGTTCTGTGATGGTGCAGAGCTAGGCTGGTAGCAGAAAGTCAGTGGATCTCCAGAACACTTGAGTTCTCTGCTAGCATAAATGTTGCCACAAAGGTACCCTACTGCCTTGCTCACTCTTTTTCATCAAGTATTAATCTGAATAGATTTGCTAGGCTGCAGCTTGATGAGAGAGCTGAAAGCTTTTTTACATATTACAGTGATACTTAATAAAAGCTATTACTTAAAAATTTTGCTTCACATACATGTTCAAGCTACAGCAGTTAGGGTATTACTACTGTTCTTAGAAGTCATTGCTTGGTTGCCTGACAGACATACTTGGGGTACCTTTAATCAAGCTAGCTTTGACTCATATCTATATTGAAAAAAAAAATAAAAAAAATATAAATAACAGCATGGACTTTTGTCATACCTCCTGTGCTGAGAGGATTTCATTCAGGCTGGTTTGCATGAAACATATGTCAGAGTGACTGTGAAGTTGTCTAGAACCTCAATTCTTGGGCTTAAAACAGAGGCAGGTGTATCTACATGCACTGAATGTTGACCACAGTGTAGTTAAGGCTACTGTGGTGCAGCTGCACATGTAGGTGTCAGACTATGCCAAGGTATAGGTGCCACATAGCATTTTCTTTGGTTCAACGTCACAAGGGCTTTTCAAGTACTTTTTCAAGTACTGCAAGCGATGCATTTATTGTAATTTGAGGTAAACAATCAGAAACCCTTCCCCTCTTCTGATCTGCTCCATGTTGCATCTCTGACTGTGTGTGAACATTACTGTGTGTGAACAGTAGTGCCACTGTTCTTCCACATTTCTCAGACAAACCTGAGTTAATACAAAAGAGAAAGATATTCCACATGAAGGAAAATAAATAAATAAATAAATAAATAAATAAATAAAAACTGCTACTACACAGCCTTTTAAGAGCATACGCCAAAAAGAGCAGTAAGTATTTAGGAGTAAGCATCATCCCTTTAGTTTAGTTTGCTTAATTTATTTACTATAAACCAGCACAGTTCTAGTTTAAATATACTTATTTCTTTAGTCTCTTCTTGATACTGCCTTCTTTAAGCTGAAGCACCCTCCACATCCCTATGCCTCCCGGGCCACTCCACCTGCTCAATGGCTTGTCTGGCTTGATCTTCAGTAGCAATCTCACTGGCACTTGCTCCAGTTGCTGCACCATGGACACATGGACACTCTGACTCATGGTCTGACTCCAGTTGCTGGCACTCAGATCCCTGTACACACATGTGAACACAGAACAGAGAGCCCCTCACTCAGGAAAGAGTTAGGAAGGAATTTAATAAGATGATAGGACAGACTGCACTGATCAGGTGCAAGGCACAGCCAGGCAGTGTGCTGACCAGCCAACTCTTTACACATGACTGGCCCTTCACCTCTCTCTTTTCC